>NW_026057585.1:13546447-13807408 GCF_023721935.1 Panthera uncia
CATGACCAAATGAATCTTCAGTATCAGAAGAACATGCCAGAAGCGTCGGGTTTCAGACCGTGACACCTGTGCTCATGTAACATCACAGGGAAGGAATAGGACCTGTCTTTGCCAGCTCCAGTGTCACCTGTCTTCTCTATTGGACCGTGATGGAGCCTGTGCTCATGTCGTTCATCTAGTCCTTAGGAAGAGGGTTCGGCATGTTTGTTAAAGAAGTGAATCGTGTTTATATAAATTAATATCCAGCTTAGACTTAATCTCCTCATAATGACTTATGAAACCTCATATTGTAACTTTACTATACATTTTTTAAATAAGAGGAAAATTATTTGACGTTTTTTAATCTCACAGACTTTATAAACATTCTCACTAATGTGACTGTCTTTACTTCTGTATATCTAGCAATAGGAATGGTTTAGTGTTCAAAGGCACTTTATAAATGCACGTCTGTAATAGCTGACCCAGAATAGACTCGGCAGATTGTACAAAACAGGGTGTCCAAATTAGCGTTTCTTCAAAAGTTATGGGAACTAAACCAATCCAGCCTTGCTTCCTGGCTGCAGGAGACAAGTGAATATATCCTCTAGCCCAGGCTAGTATGCAATGTACCGTGTACATACATTTAGAAAAATTGGGAGAACTAACGTTCTTTATTTTGTAAAGTAAGAATTGGTTTCTTTTTTTAATGTTTATTTTGAGGGAGAGAGAGAGAGCAAACAAGTGGAGAAGGGGCAGAGAGAGGCAGAGAGAGAGAATCCCAAGCAGGCTGTGCACTAGCAGCTTGGAACCTGCTTGAGATTCTCTCTCTCTTCCTCTCCAGAGCCTGCTTGGGATTCTCTTTCTCTCTCTCTCTCTCTCTCTCTCTCTCTCTCTGCCCCACTCCCACTTATGCTGTCTCTTTCAAAATAAATAAAACTTGAAATTTTATTGAGATAATTCTAGATGCACACGTAGTTGTAAGAAGTAAAACAGATCCTGTGCCCCCTTTCCCCATTATCCCCAGTGGAACCATCTTCCACAACTATAGCAACACAGCATCACAGCCAGGATATTAACTTCCACATAATCCAGCGATCTCTGATTTCCCGTTTTCCTTGGATTCATTTGTATGTATAAAGAACAGTTTTTAATGTTTACTGTTTAGAAATTTTCATAAAGTATGTTTTATCTGCATAAGACTCGTATAATTTGAGGGGATTTTTAAACATTTTGGGCATAAGGTGAAAACTTTTTAAATCAGTGTTATAGGGAGTCTATTTGTACAGCAGTTAAAATTGGTTGGCGGCAGGGACGGGGACAAAACCAAAATGTCTTATTTGGGAATGAAATGCAACTTTTTTTTTAATGACTCAGTGTTTTGTCTGTTTCTCTAAATAGAAGTGTTTAGAAGTTCGTGGACCTATAAGGATGACCCATGCCAAAAATACTATGAGCTCTTGTTAGTCAACCCTATTTGGTTGGTCCCACCAACGAAGGTATAGAACACATTTTGTCAAAATTACTTATACAAAGTCAAAAATCCCTTGTATTTATTAAAAGTGTTTTTACCGTCATTTTGCTACTAATAAACCTTTGCTCTAGAAAAAATACTTCCGTTACAAATGATTTTCACATTAAACGCATTTTAGTTTATGAACATAATTTCATCCCAGTGCACAGCGAATTTTGGCTTGTTCTGTGCACTCAACCATTTGAGGGAAAAATTAAGTTGCAATTATGTCTTGTTTTAGGCACTGGCAGTTACGTTCACCAACTTTGTCACGGAGCCATTGAAACACATTGGAAAAGGAGCTGGTGAATTTATTAAAGCGCTCATGAAGGAGATGCCAGTATTACTTCACATTCCAGTGCTGATAATTATGGCACTGGCTGTCCTGGTTAGTACATAGCACTGTTGACTGTTAACAGGACTTGCAGGAAAAAGGCAGTTCTAAAATTGCAGACTTTTTTTGCTGTGGTAAATCAGGCTAAGTCATGCTTAATGATATGAAAAGATGATTTTAAAGTGATGTGTACTTATTTATACTTACGTGTGTATTCTTACGTGTATAAGCAAGGAGATGATTCTCAAGTTTGATTGTGGGTGTCGTGGCAGGGACTTCGAGTAATAACACCCTTTTAAATTTGTTCTTTAACTTGTTGAAGTAATACAGATGAAATCAGTTGTTTTGTCCTCTTTGAGAAAGGGGGCCTTGTTTCAGTCTGAGTTTTTGCAGCCCTGAGAAGGGAAGGGTGTTGGCTTAAGCGCAGAATCAGGCAGGGATGTAGAAGAAGGTATTGTACTGGGAAACAGTTTGGGGATCCAGGAACAGACATTGATTATGTAGAAACATTATTCGTCATTCATCCACGGCCTCTTCAGCTTTCTTATTGTTGATTTTCAGCCCTTACCCTAATGTAGTAGTTGTCACATAAAACAAAATACAAAGAACCCAGATGTGCCATGGGAAAAGCCAAGTTTGGATCTGTAAAGAAATTAAGCTATTTAAAATGTACAACTTTAAATAATTTGCAGCATTGACTTTCTATATTGGGTGTGAATATACACAACACGTGAGCAATTATCAGACGATTAGTACCTTCCAATTTTAATTATTAAATTAAAAAGGATTATCTTCCCTAAGAGTACAAAATTTACTATGCTTTATTCATTTTGAAATTGTTCCTGTTTTGTTTTTGTTTTTTGGGCTTGTGATTTTAGGAGTCAGGTTTAGGGGGATGATTTTGTTAGGTGACATTAATTGTGTAGTAGTGCAGATTTCCCTTGACTTACGGGGTTACATCCCGATAAACCCATTGTAAGTTGAAAATACCATACGTCAAAAGTGCATTTACGATACCTAGCCTACCGGACGTCATAGCTTAGCCTAGCCTGCCTTAAATGTGATCAGAATGCTTATGTTAGCCTGCAGTTGGGCAAAATCATTTAGCACAAAGCCCATTTTATAGTACAGTGTCAAATATCTCGCACAGTTTATTGAATATTGTACTGAAAGTGAGAAACAGAATGGCTGTGCAGGTAAGGAGTGATTGAGGTGAAGGGGTTGTTCATCCTTGTGACCGCGCGGCTGACCGGGAGCTGCCCTGCCCGGCATCACCAGAGAAGAGCATACCTCAAATTGTTAGCCCAGAAAAAGATCCAAATTCTAAATTTGAAGTACAGTTTCTGCAGAATGTGTATCACTTTCTCACCATTGTGAAGTCTAACAGTTGTAAGTCGAACCATTGTAAGGGGTGGACTCCCTATAATCTAGTGTCTGACAAAAGCCCATCATCTCTTGATTCATCTGCCTGCGGAAAGGGCTTTTACTGCTTCTGTCTTCAAATAGTTTCTCTAGCTCAGTGATTTTCAAATTTCTTATTCTCAGGACCTTTTTGTACTCTTAAGAACCAAAGCCCACAAAACAAACAAAAACGGAGGACCACGAAGAGCTCCTATTTATGGTGGTTTTGTTTATTGATAGTTTACCGTATTAGGAATTAAAACTAAGAAAAATTTAAAATTCACGTCTACACGAGCACACGGTCCATGAGCTGTCAGAGTGAGGAAGTCATTCCAGCCCCAGAAGATTCCACACTCAGAAGGGAAGAGTGAGAAAGACTAAGGTCTTTGAAGTAGAAAAAAGTTTGACCTCACAGAATCCCTGAACCTGTCTCAGGGATCCCCCTCGGGGTCCCTGGGCCACACATTGAGAAATGCTGCCTAGGTTTTCTCATGAAATGGGACTCAAAGCCTGTTGGAAACTTACCCTACCTGAGAATGTTTCCATAATGATGTGCAATTCTGATTTTTAGCAACTACCTTATATGGTGGGTGTGAAAATAGACAACTGATGAGCAGTTATCAGTTAGTACCTTCCAATTTAAGTTTCTAGACTTTAGCCAAACTTCCCTTGGTACAATTCATTCAGAATGTGTTCAGCTGATTGAAATGTCTACTTAACACTTCATGATTTCTCACATTTTGTTGGCTATTCTGGCCCAGTATTAATCTAAAGAAGAGACCTCTAATGAAACAATAGTGAAATGAATATGTCTCCAAATGCCACAAGTCAAGTTAGGTAATTTTGTTAGCATCCTGAATAATTTCATTGTGAGTCAGCCATTAAATACTCAGGACTATGTATTTCTTTTCCTTCTAGAGTTTCTGCTATGGTGCTGGAAAATCAGTTAATATGCTGAGACAAATAAGTGGTCCCGAGAGAGAACCACCCCGGGCACTTGAGCCAGGTGACAGAGGACGGCAGAAGGAAGTTGATTATAGACCCCATGGTGGAGCAGGTGATACAGATTTCTATTATAGAGGCCCGATCGGCCCCGTTGAGCAAGGCCCTTATGACAAAACATATGAGGGTAGAAGAGATGTTTTGAGACAGAGAGATGTTGACTTGAGACTTAAGACTGGCAACAAGAGCCCCGAAGTGCTCCGGGCATGTGATTTACCAGACGCAGAGGCGAGAGAGCATCCCAAGGCGGTACCCAGTGTAAGTCAGCAACTGTTCATTTTGCCGTCCTGTCATGCTAGGCCTGAGTGCTTCCTACAGAGCTTCTGGTTAAGCGTTTTTTCCTCTCTTAACTTTCACAGTTAATTATATCGTTATTGATATAATTGTTTACTCTCTCCTCCTTTCTAGTCAAAAGTTTGGCCTTCTCAGAAGAAATAAAGCCAGATTTAATTTTTATGTAAAGTACTATTTAACAAGTTAGAACAGGTGGTAGTTCATAGGAAATTTCATTAGGAAACCGAGCGAGCATGACTAAAATTTCTACCCGTAAAGAGCTCAGAGAGAAGTCCCCACTGAAGGCCTGGAGCCCTGGGGAGCCCGCAGGAGAGCCCTAAAGGCTCAGCTGGGCGGAAGAGTGGGCGGGGAGGGGCCACACCACACTTTCCCAAGTCTTTGGTATCATTGGCTGGCTAGAGTCTACTTTCTACCTGCCGAATGTTGAGGTGTTTTCTCTACATTATGGGTCATTTGAAGAGACATTGCCATTTCTGTTTGTGAGAGGAATTTATAGTGTCATTTGCAAAGTTCAAGTTGCAACTGTAAACCTTTGAGAAATAGCTGTGAGTGCAGAGTCTAGGAGATTATAGAATCCCTTCCACGGAGTTTCTTATAAGAAGAATAAACATACCTGCGTACATCTAGAAAATTTTCAGATGTGCCTTTCAGCTTTAATAGGTAACAGTAAGATACCGTTCATCCCAAGCCTCAAGTGACTTCCCATCTCACTTAAAGGGAAAGCTAGTTATCATGGTGACCCGGGGCTCCCTTGATCTGCCCACAGCCCGGCTCCGTTGGTACATGGATCTCTTCTCCTCCTGCTCTCCTGCTCTCCTGCTGTGCTTACTCTCCTTCAGCCACAGGAGCCTCCTCACTATTCCGTGAACTTACAACCTTTGTACTTGCTGTTCCCTGTCTAGAATGCCATTCCCGTATATTCACATGGTTCATTTCTTCAGGCCTTTACTCCTGTATCACCTGATGTAAACCCAGCGTGGTAGTTTGTTAATTTGTTGCTTCTTTCCCCCAAGCTAATTGGAAGTTCCAGTGAGGGCGCGGGTTTTGTCGGTTTTGTTCCTGCTGTATCGCCAGCACATAGAACTTAATACAGACTTAATAAATAATTCAAATGAATTACTCTCACCAGGCAAGAGGAGTTAGCAGTACTGTTTACCAGTCCTCTTGTCCCTTCCTAAACCTGGGTCACTAGACCACCTGCCATATCCTCCGTGCCCCTGCCCCATTCCTCCGTGTATAGTTCTGTGAGGCTTAATAACATCTGTATCCTTACAGTACAGCACTGGAGCTGGGATTCGAAAGAGTTCCAAGTTTGATACAACAGATTTGCATAGGAACTTGTTAAACATGTTTGATTGCATTAATTAAACAATTAAAATGTAATTCTCTACAGCATAAATTTCCTGTTTTGGATGCAAAGCCCAAAGAGATTGGAATCCCAGGAGAAAGCACACTGCCAGAAAGCAGCACTGAAAGCAGCCAGTCCACTAAGCGTGTCTCTGGTGCAGAGACATCAGAGAAGGCGGAAGGTACATCTGCGGAGGAAAAGGGCCAGCTCAGGACCGAGGCCAGAGGCAGCCCAGAGGAAGGCGGTGGTGCATCCAGCCCCGCCAGCTGTGGAAAGGACCTGGATGCTGGCCCATGTGGCTAGAGGAACATAGACTCGGACCACAGCTCCGAGGTCGTCTTTGGGTTTTGTAAAGTATACTCTTCACAACCGTGCACTCTTCTCTACACATATTCTGACATTTACTATACAGGTGCCAACTTCTACATTAACATTTTTATTGACCATCAGAACGAATGAATACACATGTATTTGTTTAGTTTTTAATCTTTTGTCAGTTTAATTTCATTTTCATATTGAAACCTCCCAAAAAGTTTTAAAGTTTTAATTTTGGAACGGGATTCATCGATGAACACCATGGCAAGTATCACTGATTTCAAATAAAGAGGTCACTTTGATTCAGGGGACAGTGAAAAAGAAGTTGATGGTTCACAGGCTTAGATGGGAACCAACTAGCCAACGTGCGTGGTGCCTAGCGAAGCCCGAGGACACCTACCTTAGTTAATAATTTGTTAGTCGTGCATTGGATTCGATATGTTTCTGCAAGTGGGAGTACCCAAAAATAGTTTTTAAGGAGAGTCCACTGTGGTCAAGTTTACTCTTGTCATGCACTTCGGTGTCTTCATGCAGCCATGGAGTGTGTGTCCGTTTGTCTCTGTGTAGGCTGCCTTAGCTCATCATGGCTTTGTCATTCCCTATCCCATCTCCGTCTCTCAACTCTCCCAGCGATGACTGGGCCTGCTTCCTGGCCACCTATCTTACTTTACCCTCAGCTAAGAACTGAAGATTGCCAGGAGAATTTAGTTATTAGCACAGTTTAAGTCGGTAATCTGGGTTTTACATAGTCCGTAGACTTTGAGAATAGCTCTATTTCAATATGTACTTTACACATTGGTCAAGTACATTATTTTTGCTAAACAGCATAATCTCTCTACATCCCTGGTCAAATACTAAAAAATGCCACTGTCAAGATTTTTAAAAACTTACCTCAGCAAGAGGGTGTAAAATTTAACGTTAATATTATTTTCTAGTTTAATATTGCAAACATCTTTAGTATTTCATCAAAAAGGCAGTATTCCACCCCCCCAAATACAACAGAATTTTGTATAAAAATTTGTAACATAGTAGGTATGTGATATATGAACTAATGCAAGGATGCCTGCAGTTTGGGGATTTTTGAACATCAATACATATAAAGGCCTCTCTTGTGGCACCTGGGTGGCTCAGTTGGTTAAGCATCTGACTTCAACTCAGGTCATGATCTCACGGTTTGTGAGTTCAAGCCCTGAGCGGGCTCTGTGCTGACAGCTCAGAGCCTGGAGCCTGCTTCAGATTCTGTGTTTCCCTCGCGCTCTCTCTCTCTCTCTCTCTGCCCCTCCCCTGCTCATTCTCTCTGTCCCCCCTCTCAAAAATAAACATTGAAAAAACCTCTTTGAGGGCCAGACGTGTTCATGCTAGTTGGTAAATATGCACCTAGGGTGGTTAGGTGTCCTTTGAGCTGTGATTAGACTCTAGAGTATCGAATGCCTCAGGTGACACACTGTAACAATGAGAGTGGAGTTAATGCTGTTTGAACTTTTTATCAATCTAAAAACAAGTCTGTAAAAAATTAAAATTTCGTCTTTGTATTATTTCATTACAGATAACTGTTGGGGATGCAGTCCACTTTGACAGCAAAGCAACATACATTCAACTGCTGTCGAATGACAGCAAATAGGGAAGACTAAAGCAAACTGAACAGATCAAGGGCAGTCTAGAACTTGGAGTAATAGGCTTGTTTATTGTCCAGCTCATATTTATCAAAATCAAGAATTGTAGCAACAGGCTTTTAGGAAAATCAGTAAGGTATACAGCTTTTTAAAAGCAGTTTTTAAATGGAATTAATGAATGTTTACAGGCTCTTAACTGCAGTATACAAAAAATATTTTACATTATTGTGGTTTGGTATGCTGTCTTTGCTCATTGAATATGCTTATAAGAAAAAACCCATGAAACTTACATACAGGTTTTAAAAGGACGCTATCTAGGACATTATATCCTATATATAATATATACATCATAAAGTGATCCAGGTGTTAACAGAGTACTTTTGACAAAATTTGTCTGATCTTAGAACCAAGAATACTTTTTTTTTTCCTGAGCCTTTAATGTGATTCCAGATCGAGTAACTTTCTTCTGTTTTATTTTTGTGAACATTGGCCATTTGGAGAAGTGATTCTCACTGCCCATCAAGTCATCTGAAGGACTTTGAGAAAGACAGAGGCCCAGAGCCCCAGATACCATCCCAGCTGTGCAGAATCAAAAGCAACCAGAGGTGAATGAGTTCTGGGTGTGGGCATTTGCATTTTACAATTCAGCCTTAGCCTGTCCCATCCTTGCTGTCTTCTTTTGCTAAATTTACTTCCTGTCATGTCGTATTGAGTACCCTTGTAAACTGCCTTCAGTTCCTGAGATGAAGGGAGGCTTAATGACGACTGAGAGCTTAACCTACATTTTTCATACTTAAATTTTGTGAGTTTTCATGTGTTCTCTATTTTCATGGCCTAGGTTCTTGATACAACCACAGGAGTTTGGGTTTGTTTTTTGATATTAGGTCTTAAACAGTATTTTGCAACAGAAGATATAATTTTAAGCCACACACACTTTAAAATTCAAGGGTCCAGAACATGCTAAAAGTTTATTTCTTAGAGCTGTTTTTATAATGGGTTTGAACTAATAACATACTGAAAATAGGATTTTTAGCAGAAAAAAGATCTAGATTCTTTTAATAAAGACTATATAACTTTTTTACACATTGGTCAAGTATGTTATTGTTTACTAAACAGCCTAATTTCTTACTATATCCACGGTTCAGTATTTAAAAAATGCCATCATCAAGAGTTAAAAAAATTATCACTTTACAAACACTAGGTAAAGGAATCTAAAAAGTTGCCAAAGAACACAATCCCAAGCATTATTCAAAAAAGTTGATGAAGCACCTTGTAGAAGACACCTCCACCCTGAAACGAGTGTCCAGAGAAATGTGAATTAATGCTATACTATTAAAGGTTATTTACATCATTCTAAAAACATTTTAAGCTGTATTACAGTGCTATAATTTCTCCTTTTAAGGAAAAAAATAGTTTCCCTGCAGTGTTCTGAAAGGAAATAAGGTCATTTAAAAAAATATATCCGTAATAACTAGTGGTTTATTTTTTTCCTGTATTTTTAAATTCCAACAAAGCATTACTTTGCAAAATGTCTTTCAGCCCAAATTCGGCATCTCTGTTTTGATCTCTTTGTAAAAGAACTCTCTGTTCATCCATTCTTTTCGCCTGAGAACGTAAAATCAGGCTAAAAAAGTCCTCGTCTGGTACTGTTGGTCCCTTTGTGGTGGCAGGTGGTGGAGCACATCTTTGATCATCTAATCTGGACCCCTGAAAATTTGAGAGAGAGATTGAAACACAAATACTGTAGGGAAGGAGAACACCACCTTACATTATGTTGTCATCACAAGAAAAACATTTTTTTTTCTTGCCTTGTCTCAGAAATTTAATCTTTAGACCTGAAACCTAATAAAACCTTTTCAAAGACTTACATAATCAGAACATAACAAGTACTATGTAGAAGTATAGCCATAGGGGCGCCTGGGTGGCTCAGTCAGTTAAGCGTCCGACTTCAGCTCAGGTCACGATCTCGTGGTCCGTGAGTTCGAGCCCCGCGTCAGGCTCTGGGCTGATGGCTCAGAGCCTGGAGCCTGCTTCCGATTCTGTGTCTCCCTCTCTCTCTGCCCCTCCCCCGTTCATGCTCTCTCTCTCAAAAATAAATAAACGTTAAAAAAAAAAAAAAAAAAGTATAGCCATAACCTCAAGACTTTGGTAAGATTACTTAAGATACAAGGTCAAATCTTACATAATTGGCATTGACAACTTACCAATCCTTAGAAATACAATGTTATATATAAAACCCCTGCAGCACTACTCTGTCAGGTCAGGGGTCAGCAAACCATAACCTGCTGCCTGTTTTGTGCATAAAGTTTCCTTTCCGTTTCACCACAATGCTCATGTGTCTACTAATTACGAATTAAGTGTGGCTGGCAGAGTCCAGCAGTTGTAAGGGCCTGAAAAGCCTAAAATATTTTCTATGTAGCCCTGTACAGAAAGTTTGCCTTGCCCTATCTTAAACATTTAAATCTGTTAAAGAAACAAGCCAGATTTTTTTCCTTGAAGTTCGAACTTCTGATTCTTCTTTTAGAAGTACATTACAAATGTTACCCATCAAATAAAAAATACAAGCATTTAGGGGCGCCTGGGTGGCTCAGTCGGTTAAGCGTCCGACTTCAGCTCAGGTCACGATCTCGCGGTCCGTGAGTTCGAGTCCCACGTCGGGCTCTGGGCTGATGGCTCAGAGCCTGGAGCCTGCTTCTGATTCTGTGTCTCCCTCTCTCTCTGCCCCTCCCCCGTTCATGCTCTCTCTCTGTCTCAAAAGTAAATAAACGTTAAAACAAAATATATATAAGCATTTAAATGTGTACAGTATAGTATTTGGTATTGTAGCTCCAGAGTGGGACTGTGACAGCTGACATTTGAGTGCCTACTATGTTGCTGGGCACCGTGCATTTATATGCCTTAACCTTTCGCCCCACGGCCAGCCCTGTGACTCTCAGTGGCCACCTTGTCAGCAGCCCCCCACCACCCACACACCTGGCTCCTGCTTCTTCATTTCTCTTGTCTTTAAGTTGGGGTGATTTCATTGTCCTCCAATTCATCCAACACTTCGGTACTTCACACCTTAGACCTCCTCTCCTCTGGTCTCCAGTCTTCACCTCTGCCTTATAAGCTCCCATCGTCATAGGCCAGACTTGGTCATTCTCAGTAACTGCACTGTCTTGAAAATCAGGATTTCAAACATCTCATGTTGACTGCCACCTCCAATTTTCCAGATCAGGCTAGAGAGTACTCCCCCAGGAATTTTTTGTTAAATTGTGGTAAAACAGAATGTTTACCACTTTAACCATTTTTAAGTGTACTGTTCAGTATTAAGCACATTCATACCGCTGTGCAGTCATCAGCATTATCCATCTCCAGAACATTTTCATTCTGCAAAACCAAAACAGTAGCTCCCATCCTCCCTTCTCCAGCCCCTGGTAACCACCATTCTTTGTCTCTGTGAATCTACTTTGCCTCATGTGAGTCGAACTGTATTTGTCCTTTTGTGACTGCCTACTTCTCAGCATAGTGTCTTGAGCCATGTTGTAACCTGTGTCAGGATTTCCCTCATTTTTAAGGCTGAAAAATACTCCACTGTACATGCACACCACATTTTATTTATCCATCTGCCAATGGGCACTTGGTTGCTTCTACCTTTTGGCTCTTGTCAATAATGCTGGCTGCCTGAAGGTAGGTGTACAAATATCTGCTCATATCCATGCTTTCAACTGTTTGGGGTATATACCCAGAAATGAGATTGATGGATCATATGGTAGTTCTGTTTTTAAATAATTTTTTGAGGAATCACCAAACCATTTTTCATAGCAGCTCCTCCATTTTGTATTCCCACCTGCAGTGCACGACAGTTCCAATTTCTCCACATCCTTGCCAACTGTTTTTTTTAATGTTTATTGTTTAGAGAAAGACCAAGCATGAGTGGGGGAGAGGCAGAGAGAGAGGGGGAAACATAGAATCTGAAGCAGGCTCCAGGCTCCAAGCTGTCAGCACAGAGCCCTACCTGGGGCTTAAACTCGCGAACTGTGAGATAATGACCTGAGCCGAAGTGGGATGCTTAACTGACTGAGTCACCCAGGCACCCATTTTTTTGTTTTTTGTTTTAATGGTAGCTTCCCAATGGGTTCGTGAGATGGTATCTCATTATGATTTTGATTTGCATTTCTCTAATTTGTGATGTTGAGCATCTCTTCCTGTGTTTATTAGCCATTTGTAGATCTTTTGAGAGATATTGATTTGGATTCTCTGCCCATTTTTGGAATAGGGTTTTTGTTTCTTTTTTTGTGGTTAAGTTTTAGAGTTCTCTATATTCTGAATTAATCCTTTTATTGATTATGTTTTGCAAGTATCTTCTGTGGGTTGCCTTTTTACTTTGTTGATAGTGTCATTTGATGTACAAAAGTTTTAAACTTTGATCAAGTCTAGTTTGTCTATTCTTTTGTTGCCTGTGCCTCATAACTAAGGTCTCATAACTAAGAAATCACTGCCAAATCCAAAATCTTGAAGCTTTCCTCTTATGTTTTCTATAAGTTTAAAGTCTTAGCTCTTACATTTAGGTCTCTGATCCATTCTCAGTTTTTACATATGGTGTTAGGTAAGGGCCCAGCTTCATTATTTTGCATGTGGATAGTTTTCCCAGAAGCATTTGTTGATGAGACTCCTTTCCCCACTTAATAGTCTTGGCACACTTGTGGAAAATCATTTGAAGACACATTCAAGGATTTATTTCTGGGCTCTCTTTTCCATTGGTCTATATGTCTGTCATCATGTCAGTACCATACTGTTTGATTACTGTAGCTTTGCAGAATTTGAAATCAGGAAGTGGGAGTCCTCCAAGTTTGTTCTGCTTGCTCAAGATTCAGTTATTTGGGTTCCCCTAAGATTCTATAGGAATTTCAAGATGAAATTTTCTGTTCTATAAAATACCTTATTTACATTTTGATAAGGAATGCATTATATGAATCCATAGATTACACTCTGGGTAGTGCTGGCATTTTAACAATATTCCCATTTATGTAGTGTAATTTCTTTCAGAAACATTTTATAATTTTCATTGTTCAAGTCTTTCACTTCCATGGTTAAGTTCATTCCTGCTGATGCTGTTTTAGGAAGGTTTTCTTAGTTTCCTTTTTGGTCTGTTTACTGTTAGTGTACGGAAACACAACTGATTTTGGGATGTTAATTTTGTACCCTGTTATTTTGAATTTGTTTCTTAGTTTTTTTTTACGTTTATTTTTGAGCGCGTGAGTGGGGGAGGGACAGAGAAGGAGGGAGACACAGAATCGGAAGCAGGCTCCAGGCTCCGAGTGCTCAGCTGAGTCCGACGCGGGGCTCGAACTCACAGACTGTGAGATCATGACCTGAGCTGAAGTCGGACACTCAACCGACTGAGCCACCCCATGTTTCTTAGTTCTAACAGGGTTTTTTTGTTTGGTGAAATCTTCAGGATTTTCTGCACATAAGACTCCTTTCTGAACAGAGATAATTTTACTTCTTTCCTACCTGGATGCTTTTTGTCTCTTTTTCTTGCCTGATTGCTCTGCTCGAACTTACAGTACCATTTGAATACAAGCGGTAAAAAATGAGCATCTTTGTCTTATTCCTGCTTTTAGAATAAAGCTTTTGTCATTTACCATTATGATGGTAGTTATAGGTTTTTCATAAGTGACTTTATTGCGTTGTGGTAGTTTCTTACTATCCCTAGTTAGTTGAGTGTTTTTATCATGAAAATGTGTTGAATTTTGTCAAATGTCAATTTAGATGATCAGGTGTTTTTTTCCCCCCCCTCTTTCATTCTATTAATGTAGTGTATATATTACATTGATTATTCCCCTATGTTGAACCATCCTTGCATTCCAGGAACAAATTCCACCTAGGCATGGTGTATAATCTTTTAAATATGCCATTTGATTCTGTTTACTAGTATTCTATTGATGATTTTTGCATCTATATTCAAAAAGGATATTGGACACATAGTTTTCTTGTAGTGTCTTGTCTGGCTTTGTTATCAGGGCAATATTGGCCTCACAGAATGACTTAGGAATAGAAAGTATTCCCTTTTTTTCAGTTTGGTAGAATTCACCAGTGAAGCCAGCAGGTCCAGGGCTTTTTATCCTTATAGATTATGAGTCTGTTTTCTATTCATGATTAAGTCTTGGCTGATTTTGTTTCTGGTTATTTGTCCATTTCATCTAGGTTATCCAACTTTAAGCATTCACAGTATTATCCAAAAATTCTTTTTATTTCTGTGATTAGAAGTGATGTCCCTACTTTTGTTTGTAATTTTAGTAATTTGAGCCTTTGTCAGTTGTGTTAAACCTTTTAACTAACCTGCTTTTGGATTTGATTTTTTTTTTTTTTTCTGTTCTTCATTTCCTTCTTTCTGCTAGTTTTAGGTTTAGTTTGTTCTTTTTCTAACCCCTTAAGCTATAAAAAAGGTTGTTGATTTGAGATATTCCTCTTTTAACATAAGCATTTGCAGCTCTAAATATCCCCCCGAGTACCGCCTTCCCTGCATCCCAAGGTTTTAGGATATTGTATTTTCATTTTTATCAGTCTCAGGGTATTTTCTAATTTCCCTTGTGTTTTCCTCTCTATCCACTGGTTAATTTCCACAAATTTGGGAATTCTCTAAAGTTTTATTTAGAGAGAGACAGTGTGACCCAGGGGAGGGGGAGAGAGAAAATCCCAAGCAGGCTCCTCACCTTCAGTGCAGAGCCCAGAACGGGGCTTGAACCCACAAGATCATGACCTGAAATGAAACCGTGAGTCAGATGCCCAACCGAGCCATCCAGGTGCCCCTCCTTATTACTTATTATTTTAACTCCATCCTGTTGTGGAGATGTGGAGAAGATACTTTGTATGGTATCTAATCTTTTAAAATTGTTGAGACTTGCAGCACCTGGGTGGCTCAGTTGGTTAAGCATATGACTTTGGCTCAGGTCATGGTCTTGCAATTTGTGAGTTCCAGCCCCATGTCTGGCTCTGTGCTGACAGCTCGGAGCCTACTTCGGATTCTGTGTCTCCCTCTCTCTCTGCCCCTCTCCCACTCATGCTCTGTGTGTGTCTCAAAAATAAAACTGTTGAGAATTTGTGGCCTAACATGGTCGATCCTGGAGAATGTCCCATATGCATTTGAGAAGAATGTGTATTCTGTGAGAACTAGCTGATTTATTGTGGTGTTCATCATCTGTCCGGTTGTCCTACCTATCACTGGGGTGGAGAGTCTTGAAATCGCCAACTATTTTTATAGAAATGTCCATTTCTCCCTTCAGTTCTGTCAATTTTTTCTTTTCTTTATGTTGATGGCCTGTTACTAGGATTTCAGTATTTTTTTTTTAATGTTTATTTGAGAGACAGGGAGGGAGACACAGAATCCAAAACAGGCTCTGAGCTATCAGTACAGAGCCTGACACAGGGCTTGAACTCACAAACCATGAGATCATGACCTGAGCCGAAGTCTGATGCTTAACTGACTCAGCTGCCCCAGGTCTTCGCTATTAAAGCCACCAGGATTACTGACAGTTGTCACTTCCAAACCCTTCATTTTCCTACCTCCTTTCTTAGATGCAGCCTAGGTTCCAAAGTCCATTATTAAAATCATTTCCTGGCATGTGCTTCTCTCCTCCTCCATCCTAGTCTATCAAATTACTGACCCTGATTAAATCTCTATCCTTAAGTAGCTGGTTATGCCTTGAGAAAATACATCACTGTACTTACTTCAGTGACTGTGAACTTCGAAGGAGTCCTCAGTGTAGTTCAATAATCCTATTACTTTTTGCTGGTCAATATACTTTCAGTTTCTCAAAGTAACTATGTTCTATTCTCTTCAAAATTACAATGCTCCAACCCCAATCTCTGTTAATGGCCCTACTTCTTACTTTGCTAAGAAAAGAAAAACAACCAGAGAATTCCTACCTGCATCTACCTCCAAATTTGTACACACATACTCTGCTGCATCACTGGTTCCTCCCTCTACTTGATCATTTACATCAGCAGACATGAGGTATTAACTCCCAAAATAAGAAAAAAACCAACCTCTATATACTTCATCTTTAACTCTGAAAATCCCTTGAAAGTTTTGTTTACTGTCTCCCCTTTAACACTTTCCATTTTCTTAACCCCCTCAATCCTTTGTCCCCATCACAGTATCTTTCAGAATGACTAATAATCTCCACATTGCCAAAGCTAGTAGATCAGCCACTTCTCAGCAGTGTCTGACACAGTTGAACATTCCTTAAAACACTTTCTTCAATTCGCTTCCTACCACTCTCCAGGCTGACTGCTGCTTTGCTGGCTCATCTTCCTCTATTCAGTCAGATTTTGGAATGCTCAGGGCTTAGTCCTCCTGTTTCGGTATCTATTCTTTAGGTAGTATCTTCCCGGGACTTTAATACCAGCTATATGCTGATGACTCCCAAAGTCATTTCTCTCTGGGGCTATAGGTTTTTTGGGGGAAGGAGGGGAGAGTGAGTATGCATGAGCCTGGGAGGGGCAGAGAGTGTGAAGGGGGCTTGATCTCATGACTGAAAGCATCACAACCTGAGCCAGTATCACTAGTCAACCTACTGAGCCACCCAGGGGCTCCAGATTTTTATATCCAGTTGTCTACTCAACATCTCCACTTAAATACCTATTTATGTAACTCAAATTTACATACGGAAAGTAGAACTCCTGCTTTTTCTTCCCAAACCTGTTTCTCCT
Organism: Panthera uncia; assembly: GCF_023721935.1. Classification (NCBI taxonomy): domain Eukaryota; kingdom Metazoa; phylum Chordata; class Mammalia; order Carnivora; family Felidae; genus Panthera; species Panthera uncia. The sequence goes on from NW_026057585.1 coordinate 13,562,941, forward strand.
CTCAACTTCTCTATTTTAGTAAACTGCAGCATCCACTGACAACAGTTATTCAAAGCAAAAAAGGCAGGAGCCCTTCTTGATTGTTTCTTATACCATCTGATTTATTAACAGGTCTTGCCAATCAACCATAACTTCAAAATATATCCCTATTCTGACTGCTTATCATCACTACTACCACCACACTAATCAAAGTCATATCTTTTGCCTGAATTACCACATTGGTTTTCTAGCTGGTTCTACTAACAGCCTCTGCCACTCCACATGCTTTCAGCAGTAGACAGGATGATCTTTCAGACCCTCCAATGTCTTCCTATCACATCTGGAACACAAGACCTCATCATGACCTATAAGATCATAAGATCTAGGCTGGTTACTTCTCTATCCTTATCTCCTACCACTCTCTCTTAACCTTTATTTACTCCATGCCAGTCACACTGGCCACCTTGCCATTCCTTGAACCTGCTAAGCTTTTATATCCAAGAAGGGACTTGTCTCTGCATAGAATGCTATTTCACTAAATATTCACATGGCTATTTCACCTTATTCAGATCTCTGTTCATCTGTCAATCCAAGAACATCTTCCCTAACCACCACCACCCCTGGCTACCCCACCCTTTTATCTGGCTCTAATTTTCTTTATAGGAAGTATCAGTACCTGTCATATAGTATCTATCTCTACACGCGCAGAGACTTACTTACTGTCTCTCCCATTAACACATAGGATCCTTTAAAAGCAAGTACATGGCAGGGCACGTGGGTGGCTCAGTTGGTTAAGCATCCGACTCAGGTCATGATCTTACAGTTTTGGGAGTTTGAGCCCCATGTTAAGGCTCTATGCTGACAGTGTGGAGCCTGCTTCAGGTTCTCCCTCTTTCTCAAAAATAACTAAAAAACTTTAAAAGCAAGTACGATATCTCCATAGTAAGTACTCAGTTTTTTTGCTGAATAAATGAGAGGTTGGTAGTATGTATCATCATCTCCTCTTTTTATGAATGAAAAAACAGACACAGAACTAGGGTCAGGCAGTGGAAATGTCTCTTTAGTGAAAATAAGGATTATTTTTCTCATGGTCGTGTTCAAGCCATCTGAGGTATTCCTTAACCATTGTGGCAAATAATTATTAAAATAAAAAATGAAAGCTATCTCTGTAAGAACATTTCTCCTAAAGCTCTCAACAGCATAAAGGGCCCCAGCTAGACTCTCCCCATATTAATCACTGGTTGCTCCCAATACTAACATTCAGGAAAGTGGGGCTCTTTTCTAGGTCTCCTCCCAATGCCCTTCAGTCTCCTTTCCACCACAGGTCAGAGAGAGGCATCAGCAACACCTTACCTTACCACCCAAAATACAAAATAAGAAGCTATCACAGGGATCTATAGTGTCTGAAGGATCCCTGAATGATAAGTGTGTCCCTAATACAAAATGAGCCTTTCCCAAATTATAATCAAAATACTGCCAAAGCTCTCAACAGCATCTGAGCTACACACAGACCAATAAAAATATGCATACATACTTGACATTTTACAAGGATGTCAAAGAAGTCTTCATCAGGCTCTTTGTTGTCATTAGTCATCAAGTGGCCAAGTACGGACTTATTGTTGTTTTGTGTCAGACGAAGCCCTGGCAAATTACTGAAACTGGCCCTTTGGTCATCGAGACGACGGCTCTGTGAGCTGGCAAGAAGGTCTAAAAACTCATCTGTGTTGGGGGACACCACGGAAACAGACGGTGCTATGAACAGGGGAAAAAAGTCCCAAACATTATGAAAATATTTAAGCATATTTTTAATATACATCTAGTTCTTTCTGCCTTTTTCAGTACCAACATCCACTGCCTCCTGTTTTAGCTCTCACTGAGAGGCTGGGGCCTGACCAGATGGGCAGGGAGGGAAGAATAAATCCCAGAATACTTCAGGTGATTCACTTGGAGGTTATTCAGATTTGACTATCTTTCCTTTTATCAACCACCTGCTCAAAATGTAACTTTACAAGATCTTGGGCTAGATTTCAGAAGGTAAATAATCTCTCTTACATAATTTCTCACATGAGGATGAATGAGACTGTTTTTATTCTCTGCCCTGCATGGGAACCACTTAGCTAACTTAAATTATTGCTGCTAAGTCCTGGTCTACAGAGGAAATCTTCTGGTAGCTGAAAGAGAAAATCTTAGATAATCCATTTTAGACCTTTCTAAGGCTCAGGCAGGCCTTAGCTTCAGCCTGAGTTAGAGGTTCCTCTTCAGTCCGTCTTGGCTTTTCTTTTTAATCCAGACAGAAAGCATTTGTCTTTTACACAGAATTATAACTAAATTTTTTCATATTTTTAAAGTTAGATTTTTTTTTTCCTCCAGTCCCGAAGAATCTAGGGAGGAAATATGATATAGTTAGTAGAAAGTACCTGGACTAAAATACAGATAAACCTAGGGAAACCGAAACAAAACCTTGTTTCAAACTGAAGAAATACCAGCATTTCAGATACACCTGGATTCAGGCTCATTTACTGTACCTGCTCTGATGAGAACTAAACTCTCAGAAAGAAATCACAAGAATATCAAAGGGAACTACTAAAATTGGGGGAGAAGCACAGATCACTCACCTTTCATCATCACTCGAGGTGGAGTGGAAGAAGCCGCAGCTGAAGCAGTCCCGCAGCTCTGTTCTTGTAAGCAGCACCTCTGATCATCCATCCGATTGCTCTGAAATCGGCTTACCAGGTCAAAGAACCCTTCGTCTCCAATAATATCTGCACCGATTTTCTGAAATATTGAGAGAAAATCTGAATATTCCAGCATTATCATGAGATCAATGGAACAATATCATGATATATATGCAAAAGGGTTAAGATTAAAAATTGACACTTTCGGGGTGCGTGGGTGGCTCAGTCGATTAAGTGTCCAACTTTGGCTCAGGTCATCATCTCGTGGTTTCAGTTCGAGTCCTGTATGCAGCTGTCTGCTGTCAGTGAAGAGCCCGCTTTGGGACCTCTGTTCTTCCCCCCCCCCCCCCCCCAAAATAAATAAACTTTAAAGAAAAACTTACATTTTCATTATAAAGAATTCAAGATGGCAACCCTGGTAATCAAGTTATTTCAATCCAATTAACAAAAAGCATTTCTAGTTATTTTAGTTTTTAATCTCTGTATTTCCAAGGCTAAAGAATAAAGAAATGTACCTCAACTCTGGGGAACTGCTCCAGATGTTGAATGAATTATGTAAATATTAGTGATCCCAGGCTCAAAGTTTGGTTCTAAGATTCTACAACAGAATTTAAAAGTAAACTAAGAACTGAAAACTAAGAAAGCACACTGATTTCCAAGATCCTTTATTATATTTACAGATTTGAAGATCTTGAAAAAAATGTGAACTTCAAATAAATGAGTATTTGAGGCAGAGGGGAACTGGTCATACTTTATTTGGGAGGCTTCAAAGCTTAATATGACAGATGCAATGTTTAATAAAAGTTTCATTCTTCACAATGATGTAAATATTATAGTAGAGATACATATAATGTCCTAGGCCTCAGGAAAAAGGCAGAACTAATTCTTCAGGGAAATAGGGGAAACTGGTATTTGAGTTGGCTCCTGAAGAATGAATAACCATTAGCAGGGCAGATATGTTTCATACTGATTAATGTGCAATTCCAAAGGTCTGTAGTATTCAGGGGATTAAGAACTGAAGGGTTGGGGAGGTGAAGAAGGAAGAAGCTGCCAAAGCAAGGGCCTCTGTATGATATACAAGTTATACTGTGTGAAATAAGAGAAGCACTGGTAACAGTTTTAAACAGAACTGGCGCCTCCAAAAGGTTGCAGAAATTACGTAGGGAAAGAGATCAAGTTCAGGTGCCTATTCCAAAAATCTGGCTAAGAGATGCAGTACTGTCCTAAGAACTAAGACACAGTAGCAGAGGTTTATTTTCAAAAGGTGGGGGTGGGGACAGATCTAAGGGATGTAGGGATTGACTGGATATGGTTAGGGGAGAAGGAGTCCAGAATGTCACCTAACTTGGGTGACCGAGTACATAGCATACATAAAGGAAACAGGAGGGTTTGAGAGAGTACAGTTTTTAATGTGCAATCTGAGGTTTGGTTAATTAAATATATACATAAGCTATAGTAAGATGTATTAATCACTAACAAGACTTTCCTAGGTGCAAAAAAGGCTCAAATTCAAACTTCTAAACATTAAAACGCAGGAAGGGTCCAGAAGTGGATGTTTTTCAGTTGAGCTAAGTGGGCTTCGTTAAAACCTGAAATCTTGAACAAAGGGTATGCCTTTGAGATCTGCTCTAGGTCTATAAAAATATTCCTGAGCCATTTTTATATACCCATAAAGTTTCCTTTTGTTAGTCATACACATAAAAAACTGGTAAAAATCAATACAAAAGACACTACCAGGGTACAGATATGATGGGATGCTGACAAGAGGACCAAGAGAAATTGGTCAAAAAAATAAAAGACCAGCAGTTTTTCCAAAAGCTCTCACTGAGGGGTGCCTAGGTGGCTTAGTCGGTTGAGTGTCCGACTTCAGTTCAGGTCATGATCTCATGGTCTGTGAGTTCGAGCCCTGCGTCGGGCTCTGTGTTAACAGCTCAGAGCCTGGAGCCTGCTTTGGATTTTGTGTTTTCCTCTCTCTCTGCCCCTCCCCTGCTTGCACTCTGTTGCTCAAAAATGCATAAACAAAGAATTTTAAAAAAACTCATTGGAAAATGGACTTGATAATTGGAAGTATCATCTTTGTAATTTATTTTGGTTCTTTTATCAGAGTGTAGGGTAGCTAGATTAGAGATATTCCTGATATTTTCTTATTTCTAAATATTTTAAGTTATATTTAATAAGCTGATTCCTGTGATCATTTTTCATCAAAACAGTTTTTAACTGTTATAATTTCAACATAAATAGAAGTTGATGCTAGCAGATACTATTTTAAATCAGCATTTTAAAATCCTTGAACATATGAATTTAATTTGTTCTAACTTCTACAATGAAAGGAGTTTTACTAGGAGACACTCTAGTAAACTAAAAGGTAGTATTTTTGTAATTAGTGACAAATAATTACTGTCCAGAGCAGTGAAGCAACATATCCATGAATGGAGTAATTACAGTTTCTAGCTCTGAAGAAGACTGAAAAGATAGGGAAATATGGAAGACTTCTTTGAATAAAAAAAGATATTTTATATTAAATGTCTAATATAATTTATCAAATATTCAGTATGAATACAAGAAAACTAAAATGTAGGTACTCAAAACAGAATACTCAAAAACTTATTTCATACATACCCTCTCAGAATTTGGAATTCGATTATCAATGGAATTACTGGCATCTTGGAGAACTTTAGTGGAGGAATTAGTTTTGCATTTTTTCCCCTTCAATCTGTTGACAAAGAGCAGCTTCGCAGAAGGTTTGGCAATAAGAGGTTTTTGTTTAGCAAGAATTTCACTGTTCCAGTTCTGTACCTACAAAATTATAAACAGATATGGAAAACAGGGCATGAAAAAAACCAAAGCTATTTCTGGTTTTCTATCATATTAACCTGCCATTGCCACTCCTCTAGTGTGGGGTACAGCTAGATCTCTTAATAAATTCCTTTTTGCCAGTATATCTATTTTCAACAGCTTGTACCAAATGCATACTGTGAATTTTTCATCACCAAAACATTAAAGTGGTGACTTTTAGGAACTTAAGAGTAAGAAAACAGGGGCACCTGGGTGGCTCAGTCAGTTAAGCATCTGACTCTTGATTCTCACTCAGGTCATGATCTCAGAGTTTGTGGGATCAAGCCCCCATTGGGCTCTGAGCTGATAGTATGGAGCCTGCTTGGGATTCTCTCTCTCTGCCCCTTCCCTGCTTGTGCCCTCTCTCTCCCTCTCAAAATAATTTTTTAAGAAAGTAAGGAGTGCCTGGGTGGCTCACTCAGTTGAGCATCTGACTTCAGCTCAGGTCATGATCTCACAGTTCATGGGTTGGAGCCCCACATCGGGCTCTGTGCTGATAGCTCAGAGCCTAGAGCCTGTTTTGGATTCTGTGTCTCCCTCTCCCTCTGCTCCTTCCCACTCACACTCTGTCTCTCTCTCCTTCAAAACAAAATAAGCAAAAAAAATTAAAAAAAAAAAAAGAAAAGTTTGCCAAAATCCCATAAAAATATGAAAGGTCAAAGAGCAAGTTTTATTCTGGATGTGAGTTAATTAAGAACCTGTTACAACTGGAAATTCTGGATATATGTGGAATTTTTAATGGTATAAATTAACATCTAAGCCATACAGCAGTAATTTTTTTTTGTCATTTTTTGTTTTCACTAACTACTAAATTCTCAATAGGGAAAACATCAGTCATTTATATAGGTCTAGACCTGGTTTAAATATACTTAACCTCTAAACAACAGACTCAATATAACAAATATTTACTGGGGGTTGTGGGAGGGGGGATGGGCTAAATGGGTAAGGGGCATTAAGGAATCCACTCCTGAAATCATTGTTGCACTATATGCTAACTTGGATGTAAATTAAAAATAAAGTTACTAAAAAAAACCCAAACCCTAAAATAGTAAGAATGACTAAAAACCATAAAAAACAAAAAACAAATATTTACTGAGTGGAAAGGAAAAACACAGTATGTATAGTAGCTACATGACATTTGCAGCTTTAACACTCGGTCTTAAGTGTTTGTAAGTCCAAAGGTCTATGTAATGTAGTAATTGATAATAAAGTTACATCACATGAGACACAAATTAGGATAAGTCTTGCCCTGAGGCTATTGTACCTGAGTGAGAGATAGCTAGTGAGTGAACAAGCCAGCTATCTGGGTAAGTTCTGGGTAACAAATGAAGTTTGTTTTATTTTTTTCCCTCTGTTCCTTTTCTCATACAGGTGATAAGGAGAAACTATTTGTTGGGGTGGACTACAGGGTCTATTGACTCGAGAAAAGTAAACAAGCCCAATTATTAGAACATAAAACTCGGGGTGCCTGGGTGGCTCAGTCAGTTAAGCACCTGACTCTCAATTTGGGCTCAGGGCATGATCTCACGGTTTGTGATTTGAGCCCCATATTAGGCTATGTGCTGACAGCCTGGAGCCTACCTGGGATTCCCTCTCCCTCCCCCTCCCTCCCTCATGCTCGCTCTCTCTCTTAGAAATAAATAATAAACTTAAAAAAAAACAAACATAAAACTCTACCTAAATCCCAAGTGGAAATGTGAAAAAAAAATTTTTTTTAATCTTTATTTTTTAGAGAGAGACAGCGTGTGAGCAGGGGAGGAGCAGAGAGAGAGGGAGACACAGAATGTTAAGCAGGCTTCAGGCCCTGAGCTGTCAGCAAAGAGCCTAATGCGGGGCTCAAACTTGTGTACCTCAAGATCACGACCTGAGCCGAAGTTGGACGCTCAACCGACTGAGCCACCCAGGTGCCCCAGAAATGTGAAAAATTTTTAATGTTTCCTATATACTTATTTGGACTTCTCAACAAAAACACTGAAGAATACAGACTGGAACAATGTCTTCAAAATTATGAAGGAAAATTATTTCCAATTAGTAATTCCATAGTAAGAATTATCAGTCAAATGTGAGAGTAGCAAAAAGGCATTTTCAGACATCCAGGGTCTCAAGAGTTCCCTTCAACTGTGTTCTTTCCTAAGAAATATCTTTAACACAGAATCTCCTTTTTTCTTTACATATGCTTCTTAGCTTGGTCGAGAATAATGAAATAATGAATCGCAACTTTATTATGAGGGAAAGAAAACACAGAACTAATTCCAAACATATTTTAGAGACAAAACTTTGCCATTATTTGGCTCTTGGAAAATTAAAGGGTTGAATCTAGTCAGCTTCTTAATGAAATCTATTGTTAGTACCACTTCAGAGCTAGGCACAAGGCAGCAAATTAATTTTGCTAATTAGTATGTTCCTACAAGAAATAGGAAAAGAGACCTAAATTGACCTAAAAGTTGTTTTTTTTTTTCTCTTAATAATTTGCAGGGGTGCCTGGGTGGCTCAGTCGGTTAAGTGGCCAACTTTGGCTCAGGTCATAATCTCAAGTTCATGATTTCAAACCCCAAGCCGGAATCTGTGCTGATAGCTCAGAGATTCTGTATCCCCCTCTTTCTCTGCACTTCCCCTGCTTGTGCTCTGTCTCCCTCTCTCTCTCTCAAAAATAAACATTAAATAAATAAATTGCAGATTAGCCTAATTAATTAATTGCAGATTAGTCAGATTTGCAAACTGACAAGATAAGATGTAGACAGATATCTGGGGAAATCACAAAGTCCTTCAGGAGTTAACTAGGATTTCTGAAGAACTTTATATATATCTGGCTGATTTGAACTTATGAAAACTTTTCCCACAAAAAATGTCAATATTAAAAAATCATATGCCTATTATAATAGGACAGAAAAATTTTTAATAACATGGAAATAATATTAACTACACATTATAAAATATCTATAAAATATTAATATTCACATGAAAATGCAAGATGAATAAATACCAAAATATTACTTGTAGTTACCACTGAGGGTGGGATTACTGATAATTTTAATTTCCTTGTTGAAATTTTGAAATTATAATGAACCTATTTTATAAAAAGTATTTTAAAAAATATACCATAAAAGAACAACAGCCTGCTTTAACAATGTAAAAATTAAAGGTGGAAGAAAGGACCTAGATTTCTTTTCTTCACTAATCTTTTCCCTGGGTGGGGGGATGGGTGAACTAGGTGATGGAGATTAAAGAGTACACTTAGCATGATGAGCACTGAGTAATGCACAGAAGTGCTGAATCACTATACTGCACACCTGGAACTCCCATAACACTGTATGTTAACTACACTGGAATTAAAAAACTTAATAGAAAATTATAAAAGAAAAAAATAACTTTTCTAATTATAAAGTCCCTTCTCTGTTACTGAAAACAAAAGCCTAAGGAAGATGCATCTTGAATAAACAGTTGTTAGTGAAGAAAATGCTTTTAAGAAATGCAGCCAGAAAAACTAGCTTGATCATACATATCACTTATCTTACTAATAATGTTGCTGTTACTTAGTTGGGGGAAAAAAGCTTCCTAACCCTTTAATTTTCCCATTTAAAAAAAGTAATTAAGAAAAGTAATACACGTACATGTTAAAATGTTCAAACAGTTCAAACTAAAACTGTGTACAAAGTATCTCTTCTGAGACATCCACTCCTTTTCCCAGAAGCAATTGTTATTTTTATTAGCAGGTCTCTTAGAGATTCTTCCTGAAATGTTTTAAGCATCTACAAAGGATATAGATGCATAATGCTTCTCTTAAACAGATGGCAGCATATTAGGCACATTCTTTTTAGACTGCACTTTTTAAAAATTCTTTTTAAAGGAAAATTTTAAAGTGATACCCATACAACACAAGATTTATTTAAACTATTCATGTAAGTTAAAAGTTACTTAAATATTTGATTATAACAGTTCAAGAAATTTAAAAACCTAAGGGCTGCCAACCTTTTCTGGTGTTAACTTCATAAGTTCCATGTTTTCCATACTGTGTCGGCGTCCAAACTTCGGGCGTGCACCTTTGTAAAAAAAAAAAAAAAAAAAAAATTCAAATACATGGGGAAGTCCTTAAGACTACAAATTCAGCATGACTAGGTTATTCAATTTTAAAGTCTGTTACACGAGCCCATATGGAAGGAGGAAACATACAAACATGTATTTTTTTAAGAATAATAATTTTCCATACCAACTACATAAAAATAGAATATACACTCCCTCTAAAATGCTTTGATGTAGGGAAGTTACATTTTGGTTGGAAACTAACTTTGGTTACTGACATTACCCCTTAATTTAGAAAAGGCATTTTATAATAACTGGTTTTATACTATCCACAGAAACTCTTAAAAGAAAATGAGAAGGACAAATCCCGTATGATCTTATAGTGGAATCTAAAAAGAAAAAAAACAACCTGAACTAGGAAAAAAAGAGATCAAACTTGTGATTTACCAGAGGCAGAGATTACGGAGGGGGAAAGGAAGAAGGTGGTCAAAAGGTACAAACCTCGGGTTATAAGGTAAATAAGTACTAGGGATAGAACGTACATCATGATGACTACAGTCAACATTGCTGTATGACACTTAGGAAAGTTGCTAGGAGGGTTTATCCTAAGAATGTTCATCATAAGAAGAATTTTTTTTCCCTTTTGCTATCTGTATGAGAAGATGGATGTTAACTGAACCTACTGTGGTGATCATTTCACTAGGTATAAATCAGGTCATCATACTGTACACCTTTAATTTACAATCATGTATGTCAAATATTTCTCAAACTGGAAAAAACACAAATTAAAAAAAACCACTAAAATGATTATAGTAGGGGAAAAAACAAACTGTAGGGTAGTTTAAGTAAGTAAAAACCAGTCGGTTAAATCTCTGACTTTGGCTCAAGTCATCATCTCATAGTTCATGGGTTCGAGCCCTGCATAGGGCTCTGTTTTCAGCATGGAGCCCGCTCCAGATCCTCTATCCCCCGCCTCTCTATGGCCCTCTCCAGCTCATGTTCTATCTCTCAAAAATAAATAAACATTAAAAAAAATAGTAAGGGGCTCCTGGGTGGCTCAGTCGGTTGGGCATCCAACTTCAGGTCAGGTCATGATCTCATGGCTCGTGAGTTCAAGCCTCGTGTCAGGCTCTGTGCTGACAGCTCAGAGCCTGGAGCCTTCTTTGGACTCTGTGTCTCCCTCTCTCTCTCTCTCTCTGCCCCTCCCCCACTCACATTCTCTCAAAAATAAACAAATAATAAAAAAAATTTTTTTAATTAAGTAAAAACCCAAGGAAAAGGCTTTAGGCCTTCAATTTCAAGGTAAGAATCAAAGTAACACCTCTAGTTCTATATTGTTACTCATATTCATTTTAAGATCACATTAGATGAGAGATTTAATGCTGACCAGGAAACATGTTAAATAAACATAAACATGGTCCTCAAAAGTTTTTTCAATAAAGTTAGCATTGAATATAGAGAAATATATTTTCATATCCATTTTCACATTTTCATATCCAATCAATATTTTAAATTTTTTTTTTTTCAACGTTTTTTATTTATTTTTGGGACAGAGAGAGACATAGCATGAACGGGGGAGGGGCAGAGAGAGAGGGAGACACAGAATCGGAAACAGGCTCCAGGCTCCAAGCCATCAGCCCAGAGCCCGACGCGGGGCTCGAACTCACGGACCGCGAGATCGTGACCTGGCTGAAGTCGGACGCTTAACCGACTGCGCCACCCAGGCGCCCCTCCAATCAATATTTTAAAGATTAAGCAATATTTTAAAGGCATAAGGAATATATGATACCTAATACCCAGCTTAACAAATAAACCACTATCAACATATTAACTCCTCTGTGACTCTCTGAAAATGTGCCTCCTCCTCCCTATAATTTTTTATATTTTCATATATTTCATGTTTCATCTATATATTTACATATATATAGATCTCCAAGCAATTTAGTTTATTTTATAATAAATGCTCTCATACTGTATATATCATCTAACTTGCTTCCTTTGAGAAACTTTATGTTTGTGAGATTCAGCCAAGTTCATGTGTAGTTTAATTTTGACTGCCATTTTAGGACTAGGAAATTCTTTATCCATTCTACTGGGGACAGAGATTTAGAGTGCTTCTTATTTTTTGTTATCATAAGCAGTACTATTACAGAAATTCTTGAAAATGTCTCTTTCTCTTAGTGACACAAGCAAGTGTTTCTTCCAGTTTGGGTATCAGTGGTATGTAACTGGCAGTGGAAATGCCAGATCATATGCTCAGTACATCCTCAACTTTACCAGAATGTTGCCACATTGTTCTTGAGAGTAAACACATTTCTGTCACCATCAACACTGAATGAGAGCTTCCATTACCCACGTTTCAATACTGGTATTATCAGACCTTTTAATTTTCATCTAAGAGATAACCTTAGAAATGAAACAAGAGCTAAACAAAAATCAAATATGTAAAAACACTTGAATCAAAAATAATAAACAATAAAATATTTTAATTTTGTCATCAAACATTTATAAATTTGAGTGACCCTATAGAAAATAATCATACCTTTACCATTCCTAAGTTCAAGATAACAACCGTAAAATACCGTGTTCTACAGTGATACATCAACAGGACTATGGTAAAGCAAAAAGGTATTATAAAAATTTGAGCTTCCTAAGTTATATATTCTCTCTGGAGATGGTTAACATGTTATAATTTAAATGTAATTGAGGATAAAGAAATTGGGTTGAAGACCTGTTACTTACCATGCAAATTGTTATCAATTTCAATATTTTCAGACATTATTGAATTATTTGTGCTGTAGCTCAGACCAAGAACCATTTGAAGATCTGAGAGATTCAGTCGTGCTGTTAGTTCACCACTTCTATCCCCAACCTACAACCAACAAGCATTTATATTTTAGAGTAGTATTTAAAGACAATGGTGAAGATTAGCTGAAAATGTTATGAACCTAAAACTGGAAGAAAATAGAAATGAAAACAGTTCTATTAGAATTAAGAGACTGAATGAAATGGGTTTTTTTAATAATAGTTGCTTTAAAGAAAAGGGAAGCTTCTAAAATATGGCAATAGGAAAGCTGATTACATTCTACCAATACTTCCATTCTCTAAATACTAATTGCTCTTAATCTCTACAATCATATTTAATAATAACGTAGGTTATTCTGTGACACATTAAGTTGCCAACACATGAATAAAATTTCCTTAGAATATTGTTTCCATACCATAGTAATAGTATCTATTAAGCCAGCAACAGATATTACACTAGGCACTTGTACATACACTATCTCTAATTCTTATAATGATTTGCAAGGTAGATGTTATTCTTCCCATTTTATAGATGAGAAATGAGGTTCAGAAAAGATTTCCAAGCTCAAATAGCCAGAAAGCAGAACTGGAACAGGAACAGATAACAATCTTTTTTTTTTTTTAATTTACTTTTTTAATGTTTATTTATTTTTGACAGAGAGACAGACAGACAGACAGACACAGAGCATGAGCGGGGGAGGGGGCAGAGAGTGAGGGAGACACAGAATCCGAAGCAGGCTCCAGGCTCTGAGCTGTTAGCACAGAGCCCGACATGGGGCTCAAAACTCACAGACAACGAGATCATGACCTAAGCCGAAGTCAGACGCTCAACCGACTGAGCCACCCAGGTGCCCCAGGAACAGATACAATCTGGATTATAAATCCTTGATTATAACAACCATGTTAAAAAAAAAAAAAAAAAAAAGACAACTACAACAACAAAAAAAAACCCCGTTTTTTCTTTCCATACCATGCTACTTTTCCATGTAGAGACAGGAGGCATATTTTAGTAATCTTTCCATTCCCCTATGCCTGGTCTTACCTTCCTATCTTCCTACATCAAAGCCAATGCAAACAGACCTCTGATCTGTATCTCAAAATGCTTTGTGCAGTTTTTATGCCAAGGGAATAACATAGATTTATTACTAGGTTATACAGGAGAAATCCAGAGAAATAATAGGGCTTCCCCCCGTGCTAATTTGTGAATCACATAGCACAGACAGGCGTTTTTTAGTTACATACCTCTCTTGAAATTTCCAAGTGCTTTTCAGCAAAATGCATTGCTTGATCATGATTCCCTAGAGCTGTGTATGCATTTCCTAAGCTCCAACATGCTCTTCCTTCACCAATTCTACAAAACAATTCAAAGCTAACATATAGTTATATGAAAGGAGAGCTGTGTGTAGAATAAAAGCTATTTAGCAGTAATTAATGGTATAAACAATGTTTTGGATTTTTTTTTTTAAATATATGAAATTTATTGTCAAATTGGTTTCCATACAACACCCAGTGCTCATCCCAAAAGATGCCCTCTTTAATACCCATCACCCACCCCCCATCAGCCCTCAGTTTGTGCTCAGTTTTTAAGAGTCTCTTATGCTTTGGCTCTCTCCCACTCTTGGATTTGGTCTTTCATATAAAGAACATACTATCACATCACTGGAGACATATTAGAATACCCAGATAATACCAAACTCAGAGTCAAGCAAAAAATGGGAAACATCCTTTTCAAACATACAATTTATTATAAAATAATAAAATCTAATAGGTCTTCTAGTTAAACTGCCCATTTTCTTTCCATGACAGCCCTACCAAGTAATCATTCAGTCCAGGTTTGAACACCACTGGGGAGAGAGAATGTACTACCTCTTGAAGTAACATATTTCATCTTGAACAATTACAGAAAAGCAGTTCTTCATACTGAAGTAAAAATCTCTTTCTAAAGCAAACATCACAGACTAAATGCACAGATTCTGTTTTATCATACAGTTTTTTATTTAAAAAAAATAGCCACCAATATTTAAAAATCAGAAGATTTCAAATAAAACTCAGGACTTCCAGCTTCTCTTGAAAACAGAGGAGTACCTGGACATTACAGACCCTTGGTCCTGCCTGGCATCAGTTAGCTGGAGCTGAGTAACAGCTGCCCCCTTACGCTGGGCCTTATCTCTAAGATCACCACAATTCCCACACTGTTCTAGTCAGGAGGACCTTTGCAGGCAACCGAGTTTGTGACCTACTTATTGATCTTGGTTCAAGGCTGTATGGACCATTGCAAACTCCTATGACATGCTAGCCCTTCAAGCAATAACGTACAGAGAAGGTAACTAAAACAGAAGAAATTCCTTAAAAAAGAATTAAAAAGAAAACAAAGGAAACAAACTTAAAAACAAAGGAAAAATTCTAAGGATTCAATAATGCATCTATATTTTACTATAATTATAGTAGGGAGCTGTATAACTTACCTATCATTCAGCTCTTGAGCAATTGCTAAGTGCTTCAGATGATAATCGATGGCCTTTTCATAGTCTTGAAGCAAAGTGTATGTGTTTCCGAGACTATAGCAAGACTGTGCTTCTACAGCTCTGTCTTTAAGCTGTCGAGCCAATAGTAGTGTCTTTCTAAAAAAAGAAATTAATTCTTACATAATGATCATTTTTATTTTTGGCTATAATAATCATAAAATAAAACACTAATTTTTCTTCCTGCCTCTAAAGTAAATTTATTTTAGAGTTTAATGTCTCATACTTTCTCCATCACTTTCAGACAAAATGAAGTTGTTTTGGAAACACAAGAACCAAATCCAGACTCTCAATAAATTTGAGAGCCCTATTAAATATTCTTCAGAGAAAAGGAATACTGACACAAGACCAAGTGTCTCTAAAAAAAACTATCCAAGTTGTAGTGGCAATAGCTTAAAAGTAAGAAAATTTTGTCCACATAACCTCTCTTTTCAATTATACTGTTGTCTTTGCATTTTGCCAAAATTCAAAACATAGTACTCAAAATTCTAATGTGTAGAATGTGTAGAATCAGTAGTCACTGATTCATGAAAAATATTAAATACCACATTTAAACATTAACCAGATTCTACCTAACACACATTGAATCAATGAGAACCTAGTGTCCCAGTTAAGAGTGTGGACCCTAAAGTTAGAATGGGTTCAAATCCCAACTTTGGCAATTATTAGCTCTGTCACAGGGCAAGTCACTCAAACTCTCTGTTTCCTCATCTGTAAAATGGGGAAAATACCTCACAGGGTTTTGTGAGGATGAAACAAATTAGTATATATGAAGTGCTTAGAATGGCATCTTGCTCGCAGGAGATGCTAACAAATGTAAATACTGTTTTGATTATTATTATCAGCACTTAAGCCTACAGATGCTTTAGATCCAGTAACTTAAATGACTCCTACAGTTTATGCCAAATAGTACAAATATTTCATGTGATTTATAATTATACAAAAAATAGGTATATGATAGATAATATAGTTTTAAGCAAACAAGCCTGAAATTTTATATTTAATGGTGATACCTTCAAAGCTGTCACCTTGGGAGACCACACACTTATTCTAACATTGCCTCCTCTCAAACATTTTTGCAAGACTTCTGGAATTGCTTTGAGTTCCTGGAGTATTTTTCTGGCACACCATTATTCTTCGACGGTATAATATGTAAATATTCAGAAGTCCTTCTGGAACAAATTCAATTGCTAAAGTAGGTTTACCAAACTGCTACTACTACCGCTTTCTATCCTGAAGGATAGCGATTTAAAACATTAAGATAGCCTTCTTGTGCAGTCCTGAGAGTTCTGAGTTTTAGCCTGCTAATGGAGAGGGCAGCGGGAAGAAGTTTCATTACTTCATACTCCTGTTCTTTACTCAAACAGCCACCATCCACTTTATTGCAGAATTTTTAAGTATTTAATACAAGTAGATCATCTATTAATTAAGACATTTCCATGTCTTTTGGCTTTAAAATATAAGAAACTTTTATATTTAAAATCAAAATATAGGGGTGCCTGGCTGGCTCAGTCAGAATAGCATCCAACTCTCAGGGTCAGGAGTTTGAGCCCCATGTTGGGTGTAGAGCTTACTTAAATAAATAAAACTTAAAAAATAAATCAAAATAAAATCAAAATCAAACTACGTATTCCTTATATAGTAATGTATTTTATTTACGAGGATATCTTATATCTAACTAATCAACGAACAAATATTACCCATTAGTCAATGTTTAAAGTAGGGTGGGATGACATTCTAGTTTTTAAGATGGACCTAAAGCAATTTTACCATTTGTTTTTAGATGACAAACTATCCCAAACCCTCTCACACTGGATTCTTTAACAATAAAATACAACTCAATCATTGTATCTTTGGTTCAAACTGGCTTCTGCCTAAGGTCTATATGGGCCTTCAATCCCCACTAATTAGAGAAAACTCCAAACTAGAAAGCACAGACCAGACAATCTCAAACAGTCTACACTTTCCTATTATCTATGTATCAAGTCTATTGAAAGACCAGAAAGACCTTTCCCAGAGGAGTTGGTTTGCCAACTCCTCAGGCAAGTGAATGGGGGCCTCAGTTTATGGTGAGGATCAAAGATGGGCAGGAGAGGGTGGGTGAAATGTTCAACACGAGGGTACAATGGTGGGGAAAAGAATTAAGTGATCACTGATGAAAACTAGGGCATATTTTTGTTACCAGACTTTCTTGTGGCTTTTTGCAAACACATAACTGGGTGAAAAAAAGCATATAAATATACATACCCCACACACTAAACAGGTTTAAAAGACTTTAAAAGTTTAGAATTTCATTTAAAAACAGTTTTAAAGATAAAAACTAACAAAAATATAAAGGAGTCATACTGCTATGATTAAATCGAAGGTACAATATTTATTTAGGACTATGTGCCACGTCCTATGCAAAGTAAATGCTTAATATATCCTTTCATTCAATCCTCACAACAATCCCAAAAGCATCGTCCGTTGCTTTTGGGCATCATCCGTTACAGATGAAGAAATTGAGGCTTAGAAGTATAAGTTCCTGCTGCTAGTATGTGCAAAAAGCAAGTTTTAAACCCAAAGTCTATGATTTTATAGGACTGCATAACTATTCATTTTACATTTATCTATAGAAATATTAGACTAACTTGTAGTATTCAGAGGCAGTTTCAAATTCACCAAGAAATATATATGCATTTCCAAGGTTGCTATATGCTCTTCTTTCAGCTGCTTTATCTCCAAATTCTTTTGCAATAAGGAGACGCTGAAACAGAAAATTCTAGTTAGATATAGCTATAATAAAACTAAAGAATAATCTAATCACTATTCAGAACACTGATGGGGAAAATGATCTGGCCTCAAAGCCTTGCACTATACCTGTTCATGGGCTATAACCGCATCCCTGAAGTTGCCAAGGAGGTAATGTGTGTTTCCAAGATTTCCAAAGGCACGTCCTTGGGCTGCTCGGTCACCCAAAGCAGTCACTAGTGATAGGTTTTCCCTAAATGATAACAAAAGTTGTGAAAAAAATACGTTTGAGAAAAAAATGTATTGATTTAATTTACAAATCAAATTCTTATCAAAAAAATTTCTAAGCTTACAGTCATAGTGTAAATTTTAGAGGTATATGTATGATGGAGGATGATTATGGGAAACAAATGGGAACACTTTACTGAACCATTCAGGCAGGTTTCTGTCCAGAGTCAAGGACAGATTCAATCTTGGAACCGTTACAGCTAAGAAGTTCTATGAAATTCTACTGATAAAAAACTAAATTTACTCCAAATAGTTTAGACTAACGATTGATATTTCTTGTTTTTGCCACTAAGTGGCACCGGTTAACAATTTAAAGGAAAGCTTTCCTGGGGAGGGGATTACTCTATTCCAACACTATAACATTTTAGCAGCGATTTGATGGTTTATTTTTACTTGCTAGTCCATAATTCTAAAACCTTTCCCAAACTTAAAAACGTATTACTGGATAAAGAATGTAGAGCAGGTCCAAGCCTTAGGTGGGCCACAGGACTGCATCAGTGCTACTTACTCATAATAATCCACAGCTGCCTGCAGAGCATTTCTCACGTCTTCTGGAAATTCTCCCATGTCTTGAGGACCAGGGCAGGCAAAACTTTTCCCTTTGGCATGATACACATTTCCAAGATTGTAAAGTGCTCTTGCTTCTCCCACCTAGATGAAGATATCAACAGAGTTTACGTTTTGAAATCAGAAGCCAGGTATTATAATGCTTATCACATATATTTATTTATAATTATCCTTGATGGTCAAGAGAAAGAAATGTTTACGATGGCCATCCATACAACCAAATAAATGATTACTTATGAAAGAATGTCTACTATTTTTTCTCCACTATTTTAAATTTCTTCTATTTTTCTATGAATATTTTCTTTATTGGTATTAACTTTTAGATAAACTACAGAATAATTAAGTAAAATTAAAACACAAAGCAATTTCAAATAAAACATTTGGCCCACTATGTAATATTCCTTATTACCTTGTCATTAAGCTCTCTGGAAATATCTAGGTGTCGCTGACAACAAACTACAGCTTCATCAAAATTCCCAAGAACTTTTAAGGTGTTTCCCAGATTACCGCTAGCTTTGGCTTCCCCCAGCTGATCTCCAATAGTCCTGGGGGGAGGGGAGGGGAGGGGAAAGCAAATGGTGTTAAAAATAAAGCAAGCAGCCAGAGTATAGTTTTCCCTAGAGGATAACTGACATGCTTTAGGTAAGAAGGACCTGTTATTAGCCTTGAAACCTACTTTAAATAAAAATGTAAAACTTATGTTTCTGTATTTAAATGTAATTAATTTTCATTCATTTAATTAAACTCTAGTGTCATTTCACTACTATTAAATCATTTCATTAAACTGTGATCAGCCTAAAGTTTTAAAATGCAGTGCTACTGAATCAGAACTCACTAAAATGTATTAAGTTCATTTTTTTTAACTGAATAAACATTTTTTAAGAAACATTCAAGGAGAGGGGCGCCTGGGTGGCTCGGTCGGTTAAGCGTCTGACTTCGGCTCAGGTCATGATCTCACGGTCCGTGAGTTCGAGCCCCGCGTCGGGCTCTGTGCTGACAGCTCAGAGCCTGGAGCCTGTTTCAGATTCTGTGTCTCCCTCTCTCTCTGCTCCTCCCCTGTTCATGCTCTGTCTCTCTCTGTCTCAAAAATAAATAAACGTTAAAAAAAAAAAATTTTTTTTAAAAGAAACATTCAAGGAGAAAGAGTATTAAAAAGCTTAAATTAATTACCTTGCTAGAGTTAAATCATGATGATGGTATTCTAATGCTTTGGCATAATCATGCAAATAGAAATAAGCATTGCCCAGCTGGCTGTAAATAGCACTAAGTGTTTTTAGGTCTTCAGTTCCAACTTGAACTGCAGCTTCAAAGAAGGACACACCAGCACGGCAGTCTCCTGACTTACACAGACGTTCCCCTTCCAAGGCCAGTTCTAGGCAAGAAGCTTCCATTCTATAAAATTACATAGGACAGACATTTACAACATTATAACTGCACCACAGTATTTTTAACTTCAGGTAATACAATTTTAATGTTGGCTGTGTCTACTCTTGCTTAGAAGAGCTGCCTCTATAATTAAAGTATATATACATTATTGATAAAACAGTAAACTATTATTTATAGCATGAGCTAATTTGCCTAATCAAATGTCTCTGAGCCCCAGAGGTCTTTTATATAGGATAGCTAAATACCTCTACATGGAGCCCATTTTAATTGGCCCACCCAGAGCAACCCACTTCACCAATGAGAGAACCTAAAGTAGTGTTTCCTAAAGTATTCTGAGTTGTGGCAGACTTATGGACTTCCTCAGAGTGTGGGAGAAAACAGGTACCTGGGGAAGGTGATGTCTTATAATTAATACTCTTCTCTATCTAGGTATCTAAGTGACCTACTCAGCCATACATCAAGCCCTCCTACCATCCCTATCCCTTTCTCTGTCTCAAACACTCACACACACTCCTTTCTGTCCTTACTACCACATGGTATCTCTACCTCAGAAAAAAAAGGAGCAAAGTATTTTGATCTATAAGGCATACTTCTATAAGAGAACTAAGTGACAAGAAACTTTGTTAGAAAGCAGTAATTTAAATATTTTCAGAAATTCTAATTCTCAAAGTCTGTCACTGGATTTTTAAAAGCTAGAAGAATTAAGTTATTTTAAATATACATTGGAGAAAAAGCAATGATACTTTAGGTTCTAATCCTAGATTTTAGAAGGTGACTTTTACCAAAGTTGCCACTGTGTTTCTTTAACATTTTTATGATTTCTGCCATGTTTATATTTTACATAATCATCCACTTAAGTGTGTTTCTACAATTTGGCAAATTTCTTTGAAATTGGCACATGTAATTTTTAAAAATCTGGCTTCAAAGCAGTATCCATGGAACTGTGAGGAGTTTGGTGTGATACTTATTTTCTAATGCACATTAAAACAAATATGTAAGTATTAAAATAAAAAAGTAAAATTACCTTATGTAACACCAGTGGTAGGGACACATATCACCCTTTGGGAAACTCTGATTAAGCTCATCAAGCATTCTAATTTTGTTGAGCAGCATGAAATTACTCCTTACTGGAATTAGCTTTGAACAACTCTAACAGAGCAGTGATTCCTAATCCTGGCTGCACCACAGCAGAGCTCATATGGGGTGCTTTTTAAAGCTCTCAATGCTGGGTCCCACTCTCTAGGTATGAGGTCTGGCTCATAGTATTTTTTAAACACCCCCAAGTAATTCCAACATATAAGCCAGAGTTGAGAATCACTGCTTTAACAAGAAATAGAAATTAAACCACAACTCGCCCTAAATTCATTCAAATAGGATTATACTTTTGTATTTCTAGTAGCAGGCCAATCAATTAACATGTTTCTTCAGATGCTGTCTTTTAGCCTATAAAACTCCAAGGTTCCTTAAAGCCATAAATTAAAATGGGATTGCAAAAGTGGAAAATAAATCTGATAAAGAGAAAAGTCTGGACTAAGATTAACAGAGCCAATTGCAAAGGTTCAAAGCAGACTTTTGGTTATGTAGCAGATTTATGTAGTTATCTATGATAGGTAAATTTCAAGTTTTACATCCAGGTATCCTTTTTTTATAATTCAAGTAATTAAGTAAAAGGATACAGTGTGATCACAATTACACTAGTGATTTCACCCCCACTTAATGGATTTAGGCAAAATAATGCAAATGAACCTCTATTTAACATTTTGCTTCAACATTAGACCAATTATATACAAAGAAGAAAGATCTAAAGCACACAGAAAAATTAATCAGTTAAACCAGAAAACTTAGAATTTTTGCTATATTTACTTATTTATAAATTTTTTTTAATGTTCATTTATTTTTGAGGGAGAGAGAGACAGCACAAGCTGGAGAGGGGCAGAGAGAGAGAGGGAGACACAGAATTCGAAGCGGGCTCCTGGCTCTGAGCTGTCAGCACAGAGCCTGACACGGTGCTCAAACTCCGAAACTGCGAGATCATGACCTGAGCCAAAGTTGGACACTTAACTGACTGAGCCACCTAGGCACCCCTGCTATATTTATATTTCATGTCATTTCAAATTAATAAAACCAATTTTCATCTTTCACAAGTAAAAACTGCCCTTTAAAACTGTATTTTTGAGGGGCACCTGGGTGGCTCAGTGGGTTGAGTATCCAACTTCAGCTCAGGTCATGATCTCGCTGTCTGTGAGTTCAAGCCCCTCATCAGGCTCTGTGCTGACAGCTCAGAGCCTGGACCCTGTTTCAGATTCTGTGTCTCCCTCTCTCTCTCTGCCCCTCCCCCACTCATGCTCCAGCTCTGTCTCTGTCAAAATTAAATATTTAAAAAAACTGTATTTTTGAAAATTAGGGACTTCATAAAGAAAAAGATTATTTTTGAGGTTTTATGAGGTGATTGCTGTATTTTGTGTATGAAGAGAAATGAGGCAGTACAAAGACTACTATGTAAAAAATGTGATTTTCTTAAAGGATTCTTTTGCTAGACTGGCTACCTAAACTAGGTGTCTTTATTTGTCTGAATACTGAAACCACTGAACTTTCAAGAATTACCATAGGAAAAAAAAATTGGAAATGATATTTTTACATATAAAATACTTTTTCTATTAAAAATTTTTAACTTAAGCATGATTCTAATTATGTAAGAAAATTATATATTGAGCAATTTCACTGGTAGGAATTGATCTTAAAGTTATATGTACACAAATTCAAGAATATATATGTGAAAGGACATTCACAGCAGCAAACACACACACACACACACACACACACACACACACACACAACTTAAATGTCCATCAACAGAGTGTTAAGGAAAATTACACGCCACTGTACAATTGAATACGAATAATGGCACATGATTTCACTGAAGGAGAAGTAGAGAAATAGTTACATACAGCAGCACCATCAGTTCAGGATGATTAGCTGGCTGGCCAGGAAATTAGGGACAAGGCAGAACTGGCTATTCATAGATAAGACATGTAAAAATTGGAAGTTTACAACATGTTTGCCTATATCCATATAAACCAGAGAAGTGTCTTCTTCAAATAAACATCTTCACCACAAATATTTGACTTTCTGGTTTGAAACTTACACAATGTTTTACCGGAACCATCAATCCAAATTATGTATGTAACAAAATTTAGCTGCAGACTGAATTTATAGCTACAAATTTTTAAAAAGACATTTTAGATAATTTCATTAGAAACAGTGACAGCAAACTGGAACCCTGCTGGCTGCTCAGCTGTCTCTGAAGTCCATGAAGTAAGAATGTCCTATAAGAGAAACTACCTTGGAAAAGTTATTTCAGTAAGTAATTCCCAAAATAAAGTCCTCAACTCTCTAGTAATGATTAATTCTGAGATATATTGTAGCTCTGGTATGTTTTATTAGAAAAGAAGTCAACATTTTGGCAAAATCTCCAACACCTAAAATCAAATATATCTAACTGCATAACAGTCAAGGCAGGTTGGCTTATAAATTTTTTAGAAGATCATTAAATAGTAAGAGAGAAAGTAATTTCATATCCTCTCTGTCTCTATGAGAGAATAGAATTACTTCATTTGTTTACCAGCTGGGTTGGAAACAAAGAACACACTCAGAGTAGAAGACAAACTGGGAAAATACCTCCATTAAAATACATCCCACATACAAAGTTTCTTTTATTCTTCCTAATGGCCTAACTAGTTGTAGAATCAAAGAAAGTACATTCCTAATAACTACAAATAAGCACAGTACTACTATACTTAACTAAAATGTTTTCATTTTGCCAAAATGTTATAATTATAGTTATAATTCATTTTTTGCACAACCCCATGTCATTTCAATTTAATTTTTATATTTTTAATTATTATTACTATTCACTTTTCTTCCACGCTAGATTTTTCCTTTACCTTCTTAATTTTAGTTTCTTGTGTTCATAGTATATCAATGAAAACAAGAGAGGATTAAAACCTCAATGCTACATCATTTAAAAAGATTTCATACAGATTATGTTCAAATTTGACCCTACCCTCAAAAGGTTTACATACTATTTAAGAATAAACAATGGGATTGAGGTCTCAGGCTTCAATACAAGAGTGTTCTGCATCTTCTCCACTGTGCTGTCTTCTATAGCTGTCAAATCTCTTTACAGACCTTCGTTCCACCTTCCATGTGTTCTAATTGGGCATGGATCTTTTCCATTACCAATCCTACCTCCCACAAACAATTTTCATCCATTCTGTTTACCACATATATCCATTCTAGTTTACTTGCGAAAGGGAAAGTAGTATAAATTTACCTTGATTTAGATTTAAGTTTTGATTGGTAACTTAGTTTTAAAAGTGATTTTACTGTATATTAAGTTAAATTCTCAAAATAACCTTCTTGAGAATTACTGTAGAGGTATTACTACAGAAGAGGAAATTGATGCTCAGACAGGTGGAGTGACCTATTAAGATCACAGGACCGCAAAGCTGAGAAATGAAATCCTGTCTTTGTCTCTAAATCCAATGCTCTTTCCACTAACATTACCTCAAACTCAATATTCCTCAAATACTCTTCAGGAAAGAATATTAACCACTACATTTACCTAGCAAAATTAAAGAATTCAACACCAAAACTGTATTCCTTTACAAATTGTGTGCAATAGTCTAATTTTTACAATATGAAAGTTACTGAAGTAGGAACAAAGACATTTTCCAAAGAAATACAAGAGAAACTGGTTTACTAATGAACCTGATACATCCATCTTTCAACATCAACAATTACCAATATATAATATTACCAGTGTGTTTCATCTCTATTTCCATCCTCACTCTCTAACCCTAGATTCTTTTAAAGTAAATTCCAGAAAGCATATGATTTCATTTGTAAATATTTTAGTATGTATCTCTAAAAGAGTCATTTTCAAAAAAAATTAATACTATCATGCCTACGAAAACTAATTATAATTACTTTAAAAACAATCACATACTGTTAAAACATTTTTTTTGTTTATTTTTTAGAGACAGCATGAGTGGGCGAGGGGCAGAGGGCGATAGAGGCACAGAATTTGAAGCAGGCTCTAGGCCTGTCAGCACAGAGGCTGTCAGCACAGAGCCCGACGTGGGGCTTGAACTCATAAACTGTGAGATCATGACCTGAACCGAAGTTGGCCACTTAACCGACTGAGCCACCCAGACACCCCCATCATATATATGCTGTTTTAAAGCTTAGAAACTAACTTCATTTTACTATCAGTCTCCATTTCTCTCTACCTTCATAAATAGGTCACAAAATATTTCATAAAGTATTCTAATCTCTCTCAGGAGGTACCTTAGTGTCTAAAGAATTATTCTATTTCAAAATTATAAACTCATTGTGTCACAGAATGTTCTCCAGGGATGGATGAAGACTTCCAAAATGAAAGAACAAGAAGGATAAAACAATATATGCTACCTGTTTACCAGAGCAGAGTAATAACTTATACCAGGCCATGAGTCCTAACATAAAGGATAAAAAGTATTACCTGCAATTATACAATAATCCAATATACAGAATATATATCAATATACAGAACACTGATCCTAAAGCACTGAAGAAGCTAAAGCTTTGTTTGGCATATTGGGATTTGGTTTTTTGTTTGTTTGTTTCTGTTTTTGTTTAAGCCTAATCTCATGACCTTGAGATTAAGACCTGAGCTGAGATCAAGTTGGATGTTTAACTGGCTGAGCCACCCAAGTCCCCCATGGCATATTCTTACTAAAAATAGTTACAGTGTTTAAAGTTTCGTTTGGTGAAGTCCTATACCAATACACAACTATGTCTGAACTATGCTATATCATAGAAAAAGGACAAATCTAACTTTCCCATAGGTAGATGTATAATCCACTCCTCCTTACCTGCTGCTCTTACACAGTATTAAGAAGTATACCACTCTTGAAAATGTTTAGCAAGACGAAATCTTACTCACTAGGTTCAACTGATAGTTATGTCCAATGAAGTTCAATATACATTCCATCACACGTGCACTATGAGTCAGATAACATGCTTAGCATCATGGCTGCCCTAAGGAAGTTAATGGTCAAAGGGAGGCCAAAGAGGACACAAACTTATAAACAGATCAAATGAATTTTAATATAGTTGATGCAAAGAAAGAGATATGCAAAGCATGTTATGGGAGCAAACGGAGGGCACATAGCCAAACTATGGCATTTAGAAGTGGTTTCCAAGAGTAGATAATTCAAGTCATAGAGTGCATCATGAGCAAAGGCACAGAGACACGGAACAGCAAGATATGTATAGGAAACCAGAGCTCAAAGTGCAAGGCTAGGACTGGAAGAAAGTAAGAACAAAGGAATACACAGAAGCTAGAAAAAGGAAGATATTGTATACTATGTTAAGCTTGGCTCTGCCCTACAGGTGACTAGGAGGCACCAGTGATTAAGCAGAATTTGCAGTTAGCTCTGTGTTTTTAGACTGAGCCCCCTAGTGGCAAATTAAAAAGATGGCTTCTAAGAGGTGAGAATGGAGAATGGAGTGAGTCTAGAGGAAGATGAAGGGGGCCTAAACCACAACAGTGATAGGGAGGATACAGATGGGGTAGATAATTCCAAGCAACATTTAGGAGATAAAACTGACATGACTTCACACTGGATACAGAGAGTGAGAAGCAGAAAAAAGCATGTAAGATAACTCCCAAACTTCTGGAACCATGCCCAAAAGGGTAGAGTTATATTAAAAGCTCATTTTAATTATGTTGAATGTCCCCCATTTCTTTATTCAAAACTTTTTTATTTTTATAAATTTTTTTAATGTTTATTTTTGAGAGAGAGAGAGAGAGAGAGAGAGAGCACGTGACCGCGCGCGTGCGCAGGGGAGGGGCAGAGAGAGAGGGAGAGACACAGAACTCGAAGTGGGCTCCAGGCTCTGTGTTGTCAGCACAGAGCCCGACATGGGGCTTGAACTCACGAACTGTGAGATCATGATCTGAGCTGAAGTCGGACACTTAACCAACTGAGCCACCCAACTGCCCCTAAAACTTTTTTATTTTTAATAGAAATACCCTCATATTACAGACTATACAGACTTCCTCGGCACCATGCCCTAACACAAATCTGCTCCAAAGTACAATACATCTATTTCTTAAATGTCTGTTAAGATATCTAGGATTTGGCAACCAACACCTTCAACTTAGTAGATATGCTGAATAATCCTCACTGCTACAAGTTTTATTTACTATTAGCTTATGACATTTATGTTAAAGAATCTATTAGTATTCTAATCACCTTACTAATGGTTACATGCCTTTCATTCTAATATTTATGTTTATATTCATTATATAGTTTAGTGCAATGACCAGAACTTCTAGAATAAAAGTTAAATAATGATGGGGGCACATGGGTGGCTCAGTCAGTTAAGCATCTGCCTTCAGCTCAGGTCACGATCTCACAGTTCATGAGTTTGAGCCCCACATTGGGCTCTCTGCTGTCACTGCAGAGCCTGCTTCAGATCCTCTGTCCACCCCCCCCACCTCTCTGCCCCTCCCCTGCTCACACTTTGTGCTCTCTTTCTCTCCCTCTCAAAAATAAACAGAAATTTTAAAATAAAAATGAAGATATCATTGCTTTGCTCCTAAATGTATCCAAAATGTCACTAATATTTTATCATTAAATATTAACCTATTAGTTTATCATGTTAAGAAAGTACCCATCCATTCCGTTACTGACTTTTTTAAAAGTTCACTCATAAAAGATCACCATCAAAAACTGAAACAAAAAAATTAGGTCATTCACATATGGTCCTATTACAAATCCAGCTTTTACCTCAAACATTTAGAAACAGATTTCATTTTTATACCTGTATTATAAGTTACAAAATATAAAGTAACTATTCATAAATTCTTCCAAAAAATGTTAATAAACGATAATATATAATTGATCTCTACCACTATTTTCCCATAGAAAGGATATAAAATCTTACCACAACAAAAAGAAAATATAGTTTATAGGAGATACTAACTACAGCTAGTATAATTTGAATATATTCAAATTTAAATTTGAAATGATCAGAGTGAAATACATGTTTAATAAGGATTAAAAGTCACCCACTAAGAAAGTAGTGGTCTTACCTGTAACGAACATGAAAAGAATGGTCTTCCCTCATGCTTATCAAATTTTCCTCCATCGAGTCATATTATAAGCTGAGTAAAATATGAAATTATTTTATTTTCAGCCAATCCAGTTCTTTACAATGTAGAATTGTTGCAGAACATTGTCCAGTTAGTATATTAATGAGTTGGTGTTAATACATCCTAAGCTCCTGCTTCTTCTTTATTAATAATGAAAGGAGGTCAATGTCAGACAGCTTAAAGGTTCAAAATGTGTCCCAAATCCTTGCATCTTTGGCCCTTTCAGCAGCACTTCAGCAACATTTCTGCAAAAGGAATACAAGATGCTTTGCTTGAAGTCCTATTTTCAAACAATAACCTAAAGTAATTCCAAGCCGTACATAATCACACAGACTGCTGTCATGTCAATCATGGGAGAAAAACAGCAGAGGGCTTAACTGTCATCACACAGCTTCTAAATAAGGATGTGAATGAATAGATGAGATTCATCTGAGGCCTGTACTTTAATTTTTTAAATCATCCTAAAATACGACAATTTTATGTATTATTTTCTATTTATACACAAATTTAGGAGAATGTGTTGGAGTATCTAAAAACAAAATTATGATACTTCAAGCTTTTAAAAATTGCTATTGTAACAAGTTAAATGAAAAATTGGTAATTATTCGAACAAGTCAAATCCAAACTTTAAATTTATTTCTTCACTATATTTGTGCTGATCATTAGATTATATTTGTATTCATTTGTTTTCAGAGCATATTCTATTTTTACTTTTTAAGATCTTTAAAATGTTTTTATTACTATTAAGTACAAAAGAAATTTAGAAAATATGTGTATAGAATAACATAACATTTATATAACACCACCCAATTTAAGAAAAACAACTATATTATCACTGCCTTTGAAGTCTCCTGGGTGCCTCAATCTAACCCATCACATCTTCCTTTCCCCTCTAGGGTGATCTCTAAACTGAATTTTGTTCATTATTCCTTTCTTGTCTTTATAACTTTAGTACAATGCTTATATAGGCCTAAAAATCATATCATTTAGTTTTATGTGGTTTTACTTAACATTATGCTTCTGAGATTCATCTTGTTGCACATAACTACAGTTTGCATATTTTTACTGCTGTGGACCAAATACATTTTTATTCTGCTACTGATGGGCATTTGGATTGTAATTTTTGGATTTTTTGCCACTACTAAAGTACTATTATGAACATTGGTAGTAATAACTCAATGTACTGGTTAAAAACTACAGCAGATAAGCAAAAGAGAGAATGAGTGAACTAGAAGGATATCTGAAGAAATTATCCTGACATTCACAAATAGATTAAAGAGACAAAAAAACACTGAAGAGCAGTTCAGAGAACAGGAAGACAAAATGAGAGGTTCTGACAGAGGTCTAATTATAGTACTAGATGGAAAAAACAAAGAAAAGTAAAGGCAAAATCTTCAGTGATAAAGAGAATTTTTCAGAATTGAAGACAGATTTGAATTAGCAGATTGACAAAGCACACTAAGTCCTAAACAGGATAAATAAAAATGAATCCCATACCCAGATCTATCACAGAGAAACTACAGAACATCAGATATAAACTATAACTTCTAAGGTAACAACTGACAGAAACAAAGAAGATATATGTATGTGTATATATAAATAGATGTAATTTATAAACACACACACACACACACACACACACAAACACAATTATTAAGTCCTGGAATCTCAATGTTATAAACAACACTATAGGTAAATTAGTCTAACATTTTACTACCTCATTCCCGGAAAAGTCTTAAGGCAGCTAATCCTAATTTTGAATAGTCCTTTTAGAAAGTTGTTCCATAGTTTGAATAATCTTTCCATTTCTACCTATTTTTTCCCTTCTGCTCCATCCAATAAGCCTAATTCCTTTTGCACATCATCCTTTTAAATATTTCAACTAGGGATGCCTGGGTGGCTCTGTCGGTTAGGAGTCTGACCCTTGCATTGGGCTCTGTGCTGAAGAGTGCAGAGCCTGCTTGGGATTCTCTCTCTCCCTCTCTCTCTGCCCCTCCCCCATTCAGGCTGTCTCTGTCTCTCTCAAAAATAAACTTTTAAAAATAAATGAATAAATATTTCAACTATAACATAAACTAGACTCTAAATCACACATACCCACTGCTTTGTTAATCAAGTACGGTTTGAGAGAGGTTAGTAGGAAACAGAGCAGTAAGGATTCCTGAGGAGGAAGAAGGTAGAAGGTGGAAAGGACTAGCTTTGGGAATATTGACAAGCTTCCCAGAGGAAATGATGTTTTCATATTAATAACCAGTTTGACACATAAAAAACACAAAATATTATTCCTCTTATCCTTCCCTTGGCCAGCAAAAGGAAGTGTCTTAAGAAATGATGAAAAGACAGGGTAGCAGCTATTAATCCAACAAACCTCTTTTTCTTTTGTTCAGAATTCCATTGTGCCTCCTTAATAATAAAACTCTATTAACACTATTAGTGTAGATATTAACAGCAATAGCCTCAATGTACATCTAGATTACACAACAGCTAAACTGTCAACCAAAAGGTCTTCCCCTATCCACATAGTGGTTTAGGCTATTTAGGCTGTTATTTATAAAATGGGGCAGAAGGTGAAGTACTAGAATAAATTAAATTTTGAATTAAGTTATAACTTAATTGGAATGTTATTTTATCCAGATTATGAAATTCCAAATTTTAGCAATCATTAAAACTATATTAACTTCATACTTATTAAAATGGATACATGTAGTCAAATTAACAAATGTAAATAAATGGAATTGTGAAATACCTTATTTAAGACTGCATAGAGAAACATTTTAAAAATAATTAAAACAAGCAAGAAGATAGAATGCTATTCACCATTTCTGTATGGACAATTTATAACATGGTTTTACTATTCCCAAAAGAAATGTATACCCAAAGAAGTCACTCTTTCATTTACAATCTCCATAATAAAGTAGCATTTCTTATCTTATAATTATTCACTGAACAATTCTTGATTCAATGATTAATTCTGCAAGAACTCTCTGATTTAGTAACAATGTGTTCATTTATGCTCCACATTACAAAGAGTTAACCCACTTCATATTTAACACACAGTTTATATATTACCAGTGTGACAGTAATAAAATCTGTAATAAATATTAAATTATGTTCATTAGGATAAGAAAATTTAATGACAGGACCAGGAAATGGAATGGAAATTATAGGTCTGAAATATTAAGAAGTCATCAAATTTAACCTCCAATCTCCATTAAGACTTACAACTAATACTTTACAAGGAACATATTATATGTGCTTAGTAGTATCTCCCAGGTTTTAAAAAACAATGCTCCTAAAACCTCACTGCTAACAAAAACCCTCAGCATCTTTTGGTCTGACCATACAGAAATAAAGAGAAAGATATATATTTTTTTCTATATGCTAGAAATTGACAAAAGCATATTGAAAGATAAGCTAGTATATAATTCTGATTGCCTCAATTTTTTTTTAATTAAAAAAAAATTTTATTTATTTTTGAGAGGGCGAGAGAGAGGCAGAGCACGAGCAGGAGAGGGGCAGAGAGAGGGAAACACAGAACAAGAAGCAGGCTCCAGGCTCCAGGCTCCAAGATGTCAGCACAGAGCCCGACGCGGGGTTTGAACTCAGGGACCGCGAGATCCTGACCTGAGCCGAAGCTGGATGCTCAACCAACTGAGCCACCCAGGCGCCCCAGCCTCACTTTTAATTACCTGATTAGGAAGCCAAAATAGGCAGACTCCCATTACACAGCTAGGTGGACTTCTAGGCACTGTCCAAGGTATGTAATCAGAGTAAACAATAAATCCTATCCTTACTTTACTCCATCAACAGTAAAATATTTGCAAACTAAGCAATGGGGAAACATAGTACACAGTTACATGTATTATCATTTGTCCTTTCTTTCAATTTATTCAAACTATCCAACTTAAATGCCGATAACCTCTGGTCTGATTCTTTAAGTATCTCTATAAACTGGTAACACTCATCAGACAATAAATATAACTTACTTTTTTTGCCTCCTGGTTAGATAATCTAAATTCTTTAAACTTTTTATCCTAATAATTCCCTGTAAGGAGCAACAGTCAAATTCTCCAAATCCCTTTCAATTGTAATGTTTCAAGTCAGATACAGTAGCCCTTTAACAATTTGGGCAGGGATAAATATGGACAAAGAATCAAGAACACACTTAAAATGAAGTTCTTTTATATTAGACTTAAGGGTACAGGTTATAACAAATACACATCACAGTAATAATGGGGGTAATAAAAAAAGAATGCCAAAATAAAGTCCAATAGAGAGAAAAGTTCAGAGCTTGGTTTTAGTGTGGCAGGTGCTGAGGGAACAAAATAAAAGCAAGAAAAATTATTTTGACATGAGAATACATGACTGACATGGGAAATTAGTGCCTAAAGCAAGGGAAGTCAAACCCTAGAATGGCTGGGTACTTGATTAGGTAATCTAGCTAGGAATACCTAAAGAAAAATGAAAAACAATGGCCACTGATTAGATACGAGAAGTAAAGGTCAAGCAGTAACAAAGAGCACGACAATATTTCCAATTTTCAAGGTAGATGGAACAGTAGCATTGCACAGTGAATGACAAATCGGATTGCAAGAGGGATACTTCCAAGGTGAGAAAATGGAATCTTAGACTTTGAGGAGGGAAAAGTGTAATACTTCTTTTAAACTTGTACTTGGTAAAGTGCTATATTCACAAATAATAGCTGGAAAAAATAAAGATATCAAACGAGATAATTTGAAATCATATAAAATTTGGTAAATGGGAAAGAATCAGAAGGGTAAAAAGTAGAACTGAGTGACCGACATTACTGAATTTTTGCACAACTTACATTAAAAACTGTTAAAGTACCAATGAGATCTAAATGTTAATCCTGCAATAAGTCAGCAGCAAAATTAAAGAGAAAGTGCAATGAAATAAAAATTAAAGAAATGTATAAAAGTTCTGATTCTTTTTTCAACATACTCAATCTCTAAACCAATACTATAACCAAATTTTTACATAATACTCTGAACTAAAGTTAACTCAAAATTATACCTGTGTATCCATATATAATCTATGTATAGTGTTGAACATGGTTTTAGTATCAACTGATAATTGTCATATATAGCAAATGTAAATTACTTTACAAGATCCCAAGTTAATAAAATAAATAATCACAGTGCTTAGTTAAGCAAATCATTCTATTCTCTATCATTCTGGAGAAATGCAAATTTACCAAAGATTATGCTGTAAAACTGTATGAATAAAATTTTCCTTAAGCAAATACATAATCCTAAATACATACTCCAATTAAGGCTAAGTCTTAATTTATTGTAAATTTTTAAATCTGCAACAATCAATGTTAGTCTGTGAGACAGTAGGCCAAGTTAGTTTAGAAAACAAGCATAGCTAACAGTGTAACTGCTATGTAACAGTGTAACTTTCTAATGAGCTGTTTGTGACTATCAATCAGCTAAATAAATAGAATAAAATTCAAAGAACAGATTAATGGTTCTAGATTCCAAATAAATCTTAAAAAGGTATACCACCAGTCAGAAGGCTTTCCAAGTGTATTTGAAATTAATCCTCAAGGTCATTATGAAAGATAGCAAATCTATGCAAACTAAAGGCACTATTTCAAACTTATTTATTTATTTAAGTTTATTGGTTTATTTTGAGAGAGAGAGAGACAGACAGACAGACAGACAGCACGCGTGCACAAGCAGGGAAGGAAGGGACAGGGGGAGAGAGAGAATCCCAAGCAGGCTCTATGCTGTCAGCACAGAGCCAGATGTGGGGCTCAAACTCACCAACAGCGAGATCATGACCTGAGCCGAAACCAAGAGTCAGATGCTTAACCGACTGAGCCACCCAGGCAACATTCTCATTTTTATTCTTGGCAGGTTAAAAAAATATATTATGATCCAGGGGCGTCTGGGTGGCTCAGCCAGTTAAGCATCTGATTCTGGATTTTGGCTCAGGTCGTGATCTCACAGTTTGTGAGTTCAAGCCCCATATCGGGCTCTTTGCTGACCGTGCAGAACCTGCTTGGGATTCTTGCTCTGTGCCTCTCCCGCAGTCAAGCTCACACTCTCTCTCTAAAAAAAAAAAAAAAAAAAAAAAAAAAATCTGGATATACGTGTGTGTATACATATATCCAGAGCTATGGCCTTTAGAAATGTCAAAACAACAAATGCAACCATTTCAGAGTACTATAACCTAAACAATTTTAATGATATACAGTAAGAATTCCTTTTCATGTTTTCAATGTTTACAACTAAAAGCTCACCACTCTAAACAACTAAACTACGCATAATCTTCCTTTTTTGATGGGGAAAATTTATACTCAAAGACTCCAATGAATTATCCCTGGATAACCAAATACAAATATATATGAAATTTCAAATTAGATAAATACTAAAAGAAAATGTAATGTAGAAGAAGAAAAAGATTTGAATATTTCAAACCTTCATCTTAGCATTGTTGTTAAACAGCGAGAAAGGACCAAGTATGCATCTACTTATATGAGAAATGCTGAATGTTTATAGGTCAACAGCAGTTTCCAAAAGTCTCCACACAGAGCACTATGGATATAATAATTATTGCATGAGCAAACTCAGTGTCTTTGGTTTGGCAGGCCATGATAAATCAGGAAGAATATTGAAGATTTTTCTGGGGGGTGATAAACTAGAAAGGGGCTCCATTTTTATACTATACATGGAGTCAATCTGAATTATGCCAATCACTACACCAATCATTAAAACTGCTGTTTTGTAATTACAATCCTCAGTGATTACAATAATTCAAGAGGATGAAATAGTTGTTTAAAAATTTCAAGGACAAAAGACAGATTACTTTTATGTAACATCCCTAATCTTGGTTTCCTTTTTTCCCTGCAAAGCAGTTACTGAATCACAAGTACTGCTCCAACAAGACTTTATATTTAAAAATATAGGTAAAGGAATAGGTATGTTCGTTAGATAAAATTAGTATTTTTCTCCCTATTACTCGGTTTTCTCATCAAACTAAAGCCCAGAGTTTGCAAATAATGTTAATTTTCTCTCCTACAAAACAATGTTAAATATAGTCCTTTTAATCTATTAGAAAATTAACAATCTTCTGAGTTTCAATTAGACACATAAGAAAAATGATTTATAGTTAACTGTTATAAACACATAAAAATGGGATTCATAGAAGTATTACAATACCAAAGTTACAAAAGACATTGTAAGGACTGAGGGAAAAAAACACATTCTAAATTTTCATCATTCCCAATTATATATTCAGTGCTTTCCAAATGACTACTCAGGTTAAAAGACCAAGAGATCACAAGAATATGTCTGCAATCCAAAAACACTGACAATTTACACTAAGCCCAATTTCTACCAAAAGAAAACAAAACCCTTAAGTGTATATATATTAGTTCTTGCCCTTTCTGATCTGTAATCTTTTTGTTAATGAATGAATGAATGAATAAATAAATAAATAAATAAATAAGTTTATTTAGGCGTTTTTCTTTTTTCGGGCTTATATAAATTTTGGACAACCATGATGCAGTTAATTGGAGCTCAAAGAAACAAATTAAAAATACAGCTTTTGAAGACACTGCTGTGCCACCCCCCCCCCCAAAAAAAAAGAGAGAAAGAGAGAGAGAGAGACAGAAGAGATAGAACAAGGAGAACACAACTCACAGAAAAACTCGTTACCAAGTTACCAGAGAATATTGACTTATAGCTATTTAGTACTATCTGTGTTGGTGAGTCATCAGCTTAAATCAATACATATATGAAAAACTGAGTAGTGAACAGAAGTGGTCCTTTGTATTAGGCATTGTTCTAGAGTTAAGTGACAACAAACTAGTTCTCTTAGCAGAAGGACTTTAAAGAGGCATAACTGGTTTCAAATAAATTTTTAAGTAGAAATAAATCCCAAACGCACAATGGTTAAAAATGTCTATAAGGGTCCCTAGACAGTTTGAATTTAGAATTCTTTATAGGAAAATATAACTTTATCTTCTTCCAAATGTTATCACTATCCTGTGAAAAAATATGATTATTCATGGGATGAGCACTGGATGTTATATATGTGATGAATCACTAAATTCTATTCCTGAAATCATTATTACACTGTATGTTAATTAACTTGGATTTCAATTAAAATAAATAAAAATAACAGTTTTTTTTAAATGTGCTTAGTCAATTCAGTAATGCTATGAGATATGGTAAGAATGATTCTAATTTTTTTTTTCCTAGGTTTATCTATTTTGAGAGAGACAGAGAATGGGGGGAAGGGAAGAGAGAGAGAGAAGGAGACTGAATTCCAAGCAGGCTCCGCCCTGTTAGCGCAGAGCCCAACACAGAGCTCAACCTCACTGAACTGTGAGATCATGACCTGAGTGGAACCAAGAGTCCTACGCATAACCGACTGAACCACCTGGGTGCTCCTGGAATGATTCTAAATAAAAAGGACCAGGGAAAGCTTTTTGGAAGCAAGGAATCCACATTGCACCTTAAAGGATGGGTGGACCCTTGTTAGGCAAATGGAGGAAAGGCATTCCAGTCACAGGCAAATGACTCAAGCAAAAGCAAGGAGGTAGAAATGCACAGAATGTGTGCCCAGGACAAGCACACTGGATTAGGAGTAGGAAAAGACAAGTCTAAGAAGGTACTAAAGTGTACCTCATGATCTCACAGTTTCCTGAGTTCAAGCCCTGCATCAGGCTCTGTGCTGACAGCTCAGAGTCTGGCACCTGCTTCAGACTTTGTGTGTGTGTGTGTGTGTGTGTGTGTGTGTGTGTGTCTGTTTCTCTCTCTCTCTGCCCCCCCCCCCACTCTCTCTCTCAAAAATAAAGACATTAAAGTATTAGGGGCTGTGAATATATATGTGGCCTTGTATTTAACCCTGTAATTTTTTCAACGAAGGAATAACAAAGTTGGGTCTGTGTTAGTAAGATAAACTGGCAGCAATGCATACGGTAGAACATGGAGAAAGAAGATAGATACTTCAAAAAATTCTAGAAGCGGGGCGCCTGGATGGCTCAGTTGGTTGAGCATCCAACTTCAGCTCAGGTCATGATCTCATGGTTCCTGAGTTCAAACCCTGCTTCAGGCCCACAGCTGTCAGCTCAGAGCCTGCTTCAGATCCTCTGATCTCTCTCTCTCTCTCTCTCTCTGCCCCTCCCCCACTCACACCCTCTCTCTCAGAAATGAATAAATATTAAAAAAAAAAAAAAAATTCCAGGAGTACCTGGGTGGCTCAGTCAGTTGAGCATCCAACTCTTGGTTTCAGCTCAGGTCAAGATGCCACGGTGAGTTCGAGCACCTCATGGGGCTCTCTGTGCTGACAGCAGGGAGGCTGCTTGGGACTCTCTCCCCTTCTCTCTTTGCCCCTCCCCTGATTGCTCTTTCTCTCAAAATAAAATAAATAAACTTTAAAGAAAAGTTTTGGAAAAATTCCAGAAGCAACTACTGAA
Organism: Panthera uncia; assembly: GCF_023721935.1. Lineage (NCBI taxonomy): Eukaryota > Metazoa > Chordata > Mammalia > Carnivora > Felidae > Panthera > Panthera uncia. The sequence goes on from NW_026057585.1 coordinate 13,600,402, forward strand.
CAGGAAATTTTCTCTTGTCATCTCACAACAAACACCAACCAAATTGCTTTGCACATAATTGATGGTCAACAAACTTTTGATTTCTTGCCTGTGAAGAACCATGAAGTGGCAAAGAATCCTAGCATAGTGAGAAAACTGGGCCTTAACACATATCTGCTCCACAGTAATGAGTAAATTCATATTCATGTAAATACCTCAGAAAAGTTTTACTCAATTTTTTACTGTCTTTATAAAATAGATGATTAAAGGATATTGAAAGTGTTACATGATTTAAAAGGTCCTAAAAGGAAGACAGTTGTCCTAAAAGGAGGACTGAAATATTTCTGCATGGTTACCAACACACAACACCTAAAGGCATCTTAAAAGTGAATTATGTCCCTACAAATGGAATCCAGAGATCTGGAGGAGATTTAAACAATCGCACAGAAGCAACACAGCGAGGGCTCTGGGATCAGGCCACAGTTTGAATCCTAGCACAGTGACTTATTAGTTATGTGATATTGAGCTAGTTAAACTCTCAGAGTTGGTTTGGGCATAATGACACTTAATGCAACATGTGATGATGAGAGATAGGATTTATAAAGTACCTAACCCAGTGCCTGGCTCTGGAACTTAACAAAAGTATAAAGTATAGTAGTAATGATAGATGACATTTTTTTAAATGTCTACTATTAGACTAATCTAAATCCGCATCAGGTTTTTGAATTCCAGAAAATTACAAAATTTTACTGTTTGGGTAAATCTCAGACATATTCTATGCTTAAGTACAAGGCCATTTACAAAATCACTATAGGCTATCTTCGTTATAATTAGCCTAGCACCAAGTCTGGAATTTTTATTAAAATATAATATTTGTAACACTTCATGCCTGACTTAATAACATTAGAAAATACAGCTAAACTGCTGATCTAGCCAAAGCAGATTTGGGGGGAAATGATTCTACAGCAATATCGTACAACTTTTTACTTTGTATCTGCTCCACTGCTTATATTATAAATAACAGCCTAAAGAAAGAGCTTGCCTGAATGAATCCATGGTAAGGTGTAAAGCAGAGGAGGTCCGAGACTGCCCTCGTCCCGAGCCCTCTCTCTTCTCACACCCGCCCGGGTCAACCAACTGCGATCGTCCTTTGTTTAGAAGGAGGCAGCAGAAAAATCAACTAAAGCTGTTTCTCCAACAGGGACAACCCTAGCAAAAGTGGTTTTTATCTGAGGTAATCACAGCGGTGGTTATCAGACCGGAAATCTTCGCGCACCCTCCTAAAGTGGCAGCCTGAAAATTCAGCTGGGCTGGTACATTAACCCCACACACACACCACGAGAGCTTCCAACACAAGCCGGCAGAAAGGAAAGCCAAGAACCTACTCCGCTTAACTCTGTGGCAGGCTTAAATTATGCATGAAAGCAAATAAAATTGCCACCCTTACTCGTTTTCTTCAGCGGAGTTCAAATGCTACTAGTTAACACGATCTAACTAGTTACCATTTAAACAAGGAAAGTATAGATTTTCCACTTTTTACTCTTCGTAGGTTTTTTATAGATTTTCGGTAAGGGCTTTCTCAACATTCTCTGCTTGCGAAAACTTTCCGCAGCAACTACCAATTTCTACGGTAATTCGACAAGTCTGTGCCCAGAATTCGCGAACTGAAAACGAAGGAGACGCAGGTGTCCGACAAACACTGCCGGCTTCAGTCGGCAAGCTCAAGACTACAAGTGAATGCTGTCTGCCTCGGGTTAATTCCACAGGCGTTCGGGGTTTTAAGCCACTGTTTTGTTACACTCAGAATGCGTGAGGAGTCGCTGTACCCTATCATACTTTTTATTTTAAAAAGGGAACAAAGCTCTTAAACTTGAAAAAACTTAAAAAATCTCTCAACAAGAAAGCACCTCGCACATCAGCCAGCTACTCCGCATCCCGTTTCTGGTTTCTTCACTCGGGTCCCTGGCAGCGCCTGTCCCCGCCGACCACCCCGAACAAAGCGGACGGCCCCGGGACCCCGGACCCTGAACCCACCCCCTACCCCACCGTGCCGCACACTCCCGACCCTCCCAGTCAGTTCCCTCCGCGAGGCGCCCTCAGACGCCTCAGAACTCACCTCCCGCGGGCCGGCGAGTCCCGGGAGCGCGGCGGACGCCACTGAGCTGCGGCAGCGGCCGCCTGGGGCGAAGGACGGGTGGCTGTGGCCCCTCCCCCAGGCGAGTCCGCGCGCCGCGGGCGCCTCACCAGGCAGGGGCACCGCGGCAGGCAGGCGCGCGGCCCCCGCCCCAGGTCGCTGCGGGTCACGTGAGCCAGAGCTCCTGCGGCTCTCCTCGCCCCCCTCGCCTCCTTCCCCTGTCCAGGGGTCCCGCAACACCGCCCGGCCTCCGCCGCTCCCTCCTCTGCGCCTGCGCCCCAGCTCGTCTCTCCCATTCAAACCGACAACGCCCCGCGTCTTTCGGACCCGCCAATGGCCGGCGTAGGGGAGGAGGGGAGGGGCGGGGCGGGCGACGGCGTTTTTGCCTCTGGGGTTCCGGACGGGCGTGCGGGAGGGGAACTGGGAGACTTTGGGGGCTTGGCCCCCTGCCGCTCCGGGGCCTATCCTCAACCGTCAAGTTGAAACTGCACTATTATTTCTTCTTCAGACGCTGAAGGGTGGAGCGATAAATATCTCCCAGCAAAATGTTCAGAGAGGGTGGGCGCCGAGAACTAATGCGATCTGCGCTTAAAGCTCCGACGGCCTGGAGAATGAGTTTCCCAGGCGGCATATGCGGGATATTTAAGAAAAAAGAGGGCTCTGTGACAGGAACAGAGGGACCCGTGTCAAAGTCGAACAAGGCAGCCTCAGTTCTTGCGGGCCTGTCACAATTCTGGCGTTTCCATCTGTTAGGAAAGCAAACTTGTGTTGACTGCAGAGTTGCCGGTTCCCAGGAAAACTGGGTGGCAGTCTACTCAGTTTCAGGCCAATGCATTCCAAACACACTGGGAAGAGTAGTTTTATTTCCGTGCACCTCCTCTCCACGTCAAGTTTAACCAAAAAACTGGTCTCAGTTTTCCACAAAAATAGCAAGTCTCTCTGGGCTGAAGAATCAGATGAATTTAATTAGATTATTTCTCAACTATTTCTCCACCAAAATGAAATTTACATGTTTCTGCAAGCTTAAAGAGGTGTTAGAGAAATCCCCACTTTCAGTATCTCTCTGAATGATGGCCATAACCAGTGATCCAAGCAGCATTTCTCTTGCTGGGAATGTATTGCTGCAAATTGGTTAAAATAACAGCCTTGGCATCAGACTAGACCTGGATTTGAGTTCCATCTCTGCCAATTACAGGCTGATTGACCTTAAACGAGTTCCCTATCCTTCTTTAGCGTTAGTTTCCTCAGCTGTAAAACACGGGAAAGAAATCCTGTTGTAATATAAGCGTGGTTGTGATGCTTCAGTGAGTTAAGTTTTGTTAAGGAGTTAACATAGTGTCCGACTGCTTACTATATGGTACTTATTATCGACAACTACCTTTAATATCAGGTACTTATAAATAACAACTGAATTAGATGGCTGTAACATTTCAGAGGTAGGTATTATAATACCATCTTACTCATAAATTCTTTTTTGGGTGTTGATAGGAAAACCACAAAGGAAATGCCTTATGTCAAATTCAACATGTCCAAAAATAAATCATTATTTCCCGCCTGCAGATCTTCTCTTACACATATGACTTTCTATCACTGGTATTAGTTATCTCCATCTTACTCAAGTTAAATTAGTTTTTAAATTATCTTTTAAAAGGCATAACTCAGATTATGTCACTCTCCTATTAGAAACTTTTAGTTTTCATTTAGATTACATTCATTTCAATTTCTCATTTGATTTAAAATAAAATCTAAATTCCCTATCAGGGCCCACAAAGCTCTCGGTCATCTTGCCCTACTCACCTCTCCCCTCTCCTGTATTTCTCTCTCCTAGCTTACTTCCCTCCAAATACACAGGTCATTCCTCCATCCCTAGAATACACTTGATCTTAGCCAAAAGGCCGAGAAGCGATTCTCCATCCCTAGAATAGACCAAGCCTCAGGGTTCTCTCAGGGCCTTCTCCCTGGCAGTTGCCCCTGCCAAGATTTTTCCCCTCCGGCCCTTTAAATGGCTGGGTACTTTTCAGCCCTCGGCTTTCAGCTTATTCATTACAGTATATAGCAAGTATTTATTAAGTTTCTGCTATGTGTCAGGAACTGGTGTAGGTGCTGGGAATATAGTAATGAGCAAGACCAAGCACAGCCCCTGCTTTCATGGAGCTCAATAAAAATAAATAATGAGAAAAATATCAGGTTGTGACAGGTACCAAGCAGAGAATTCAAAATAGGGTGATGTGAGAATGAGTGACTGAAAGACTGCATTGAGGGTCAAGGTAGAAAGAAAGTTCACTTTAGGAAGATGGTATTCAAATCAAGACTTTAATTATAAGGAGCCAACTTTCAAGTAAAGCTCAGGGAAGAGAATATTAGGGAGAGGGAACAGCTAATGCGAAGCCCTGTGGGGGCAAGCTTTGTCTGGGAAACTGGAAAAAGACCACTATGGCTTAAATGAAGGTGAGGTAGAGAAGAACATACAAAGTGAAGTCACACCAGATCATGTAGACCTCTGTAAGCCAGGATAATGAGTTTGGGTTTTATTTTCTAAATGTTATAATAGCCAGAGGACGATTTTAAACTTGAGAACAACTTCATTTGTTTATATTTTTAAAGGAGTACTTTCAAACAAAACCAGAATCTCAGACATTCTGTAAGACAGCCCAGACTCTTCATAAACATCATTGTCATGAAAAACAAACCAATCAAAAAAAGGTACATGAATCTTTATGGAGTCCTAAGTCAGAGAGGGAGGGAGAGAAAGAAAAAGAAAGGGAGAGAGATACACATTTTATTTTATTTTTCAGTAAACATTGAATCCAGATGGATATCTTCTCTTTATTGAATAAGCCAACAGAAAACATTTCATCACAGGGTTTATGAAATCCCCCACAAAATAAAGGAGAGGGAACCTCTTTCTGAATATTCAGATGGAGAGTAAAGTCTGAAACAACTTACTGCAGAAGTACAAGAACATTCCAGGGAACATCTGCATAACAGGATGCAGGAAGACCTGGCATAAATAAGAGAGACACACATTTTAGAAGCAATTGGGGAAATTTGAATGTAGATAATATATTACTACATAATATTAGAGATTTACTGTTAATTTTCCTAGAGGTGACATGGAATTATGGTTACATAGGAGAATTTTTTTTTTTTTTTTTTTTTTAGGATATGCAAGCTGAAATACTCAAGGATAAAAAAACATCACTTCTGCGACTTATATTCAAATGGTTCATCACTTCTGCACCTTATATTCAAATGGTTCAGCAAAAGACAGAGAAAGGAGAGAAATATAAACTAAATATTAGCAATTAGATCTAGGTGAAGACATATCTCTTATTCTCATTCTTATTCTTGTACTATACTATTCACGTATTATTCTTTTACATTTGCTAGAAATTTAGAATGTTTCAGAATAAAAAGTAGCAAAGAAAATCAATCTGTAGACTTCCATGTCTGACAGTAGTAAACCAGATTCCCTGTTCAACTCTCCCACTGAAAACAACTAAAACAACTTAAAATGCTTTTAAATATTTTTTAAAAAATAGAAAATTTATTAATGAACCAGCATTCAGATTAGGATTACTCAGAAGCTAGGAACTAGTAAAATAGATTAGCAGAGGTACTTGAGTTTTAGTTGTCATGGTCTCATGAAGCATGGAAAAAGGAGACAAAGGCCAAATCCTACCAAGATGAGGAATCCAATGAGAGACTCCACACATAGGTCAGGATCCCCTAGATCTTTTCTTACTGTCTTTTACCAGAAGACAACAAAAGAAAATTACCTGTAATCATCCTCAGCATAGAATGAAAGAGGAGATATCGCCTCTGAGATTTTTTTTTATTTTTTTAAAAAGTTTATTTATTTTTGAGAGAGAGTGAGCCAGAGTGTGAGTGGGGGAGGGCCAGAGAGAGGGAGACACAGAATCGGAAGCAGGCTCCAGGCTCTGAGCTGTCAGCACAGAGCCCGACATGGGGCTCGAACTCATGGACAGTGAGATCATGACCTGAGCTGAAGTCGGACGCCCAACCGACTGAGCCGCCCAGGTGCCCCAAGATTTTTTTTTTTAAACCAAAGGCAATAATCTGCTCTACCTGGCTTTGTCTGAAACTCAAGCACATAATTTAAAGTGGTTTCAGGTTGGTGGTGCCTCCAGCCAGCTGGCAAAGGTAAACCAAATCACCTCTAGAGAAAACCAACTGCTATAGACTGAATATTTGTGTCTCCCCCAAATTTTATGCTTAAACTTAATTCCCAACGTAACAGTATTTGGAGATAGGGTCTTTGATTACGTCATGAGGGTGGAGCACTCATGAATGAGATTAGTGCCCTTATTAAAAAAAAAAAAGGACCCTAAAAACAGCCTCTTACACAGGGACACAGTGAAATGAAAGTGCTCTGAGAACCAAGAAATGGGCCCTCACCAGACACAATCCGCTGGCACCTTGACTTTAGACCTCCCAGCTTCCAGAACTGTGAGGAATAAATGTTTTGTTTAAGCAACCCAATTTATGGTATTTTGTCAGTTCAAATGGACTAAGACACCAACTTAACCCAGACCCCAAAAATTTACACAGAGAAAGTTCCAAGAATTATTCTTAAACAAGAATTAGCAGGGAAAGACAATGGAATCAAACTCTTAAAGACATTGAAATTGGAATTACCAGTCATAGATTATAAATATGTTTAATATATTTAAAGCAATAAAAGATTGAAAATATAAATAAAGAGCAAAGTTCTGCCAAAAATGAATAGGCAGACTTAAAAAATTATTCAAGGGTGCCTGGGTGGCTCAGTCGTCTAAGCATCTGACTTCGGCTCAGGGCATGATCTCACGGTTTGTGAGTTCGAGTCCTGTGTCAGGATCTTTGCTGACAGCTCAGAGCCTGGAGCCTGCTTCGGATTCTGTGTCTCCCTCTCTCTGTGCCCCTCCCCCCACTCACGCTCTGTCTCTCTGTCTCTCAAAAATAAATAAATGTTAAAAGAAATTTTTTTTAAAGAATTAAAAAAAAAACCCTTCTAGACTTAACAAAAAAAAGACATAATAATTAGAATTCAAAAGTCAATGGGCAGGTTTAACAGCGATCAGACATGCTGAAGAGAAAATTAGCAAATTGGAAGCTAGAACCAAATTCATTTTTTCATGTAAAAGAAAAACATGGAGGATAGAGGGAGCTCTAATGTGTCTAATTGAAATTCTAAAATAAGAAAAATGGACAATACTTTAGGCAATATTTTAAAAAGAAAAAAAGAAAAAAGATATTTACACATAAGATAATGAAAATGCAGAGCACCAAAAACAAGTAACTTTACAAGCTGTACAAGAGAAAGGGCTGACTACCTCCAATGAAACAACACTTAGCTGATAGGTGAGTTTGCAACTGTAAAAATATAAGCCAAAAGAATGTGCTGAGAGAAAATGACTGTCAACCTAGAATTGTTTAACCAGTGGAAATATCATCTAAAAAGGAGAGTGAAAGAAAGGCATTTTTAGATGAACAAAAAGTTATTTTGCCATCACAGGCCCTCACTAATGGAACTTATAAAGGTTCTGTTTCAAGAAGAAGGAAAATGATCTTAGATAAAGATGCAGGAAGGAAGTGATAATCACAGTAAGTGGTAAATATGTGAATAAATATAAACCACTATTAACCAATGTCATTGCTCTTTCTTTGTAAATTCACTCATTCATCTGTTCAATAACACCTATGTTTAAATAACTACTATGTGCCAAACACTATTCTGGGTGCTAGGGACATAGTGGGGTTTTTACTGCATTTCCACATCTCTTGAAAACCCCTCTGGTGTTGACACTGCTGACATTGACACTTCTTGACCATTTTCCAATGCCTTGGAGAAGAGAGAGAGCAATGAGAGTGTGCATAGCCTTACAACATGCAAGGTTGTTAGGATAGCCCAAGCTTAATTTCTTCTTTTTGTTTTGTTTTGTTTTGTTTTGTTTTGTTTTGTTTTGGGTTTAAGATAAAGCTAGGGTGGCTGGACTCTCCTCTGAGTTATAAAAGACCCAAGTCAAGGCAAATTTGAATAATCAAGGAGAAAACACTTTTTCTTCCCTTTCCAACAAAGTCTATCAGAGTGTAAGAGTGCTTCCTTAATTAAAACCAAGTCAGAATATTAGGTATAGGGGTTCCTCAACAAAGATGTGGACTTGGTAGCTCTCTACCTTTTGGAATAAAAGAGGGGGGAAATGAGAGGGAAAGAGTTTTCCAAAGGAATGTCTAAGAAAAGGGGCATGGAACAGAGACATCAAAATCCAGGGGAAACAGTCTATTTGTAGGCTTAATCTTCCATTTGAAATGTAGAATGATTTAATAAATAATGATAATTAAGATTTATTGATGCTAAATATGCACCAGCACTGTTCTAAGCACTTTACATGTTTCAGGATTATACCTGGACCCTGACTGATTTAAGGACTAAATGAATTAACATGTGTAAAATGTGTCTGACAATGCCTTACCCATAATAAGTACAAGATACTATTAATTAATATTTAATCTTTACCACAACTCTATGACATAGGTACTAAGAGCATCCCCTTTTACAGAATCTTAAGTTGGTTCCCTAGAAGCAGATTCTGAAACAGGGATTAAATATGCATGATTTATTGAGGGAGGGCTTTTCAGAATGAACCTGTAAGGAAAAGAGTAAAACCAGATAGGGAACAGAAAACAGCCAAGCAAGACTGTATCTTAGAAAATCTAAGCCTTGGTCTGATTTATACAGGGAGGTCTCTAGACGGTAGAGCATAAACCATAAAATTAGCCCCCACTTTATAGAAGAGTGGCAGCTTTTTGTATTCCTGTATTGGGATGGGATGGGGTGTAACTTCCCCAGCTCCCTGTAGTGCAAACTCTAGAGAGAGGGACAGCTGTAATCCTTAGTAGCCAGCCTCACAGGTCTGAGAGATGTGGGTACTGGTCAGTAAAAGGTATCTGAACAGGGCACCTAAGCAGCAAAACCACAGCTAGTAAATGGCAGAGCCAGTCTGTTTCAGGGCCATGCTTTTAACCTTTCCCTATATTGCTTCTTATAAAGTTAAAAGGAAAATGACAAATGGAGACATGTGATAGGCAAAGGGTTAATTATGAAATACTTATATTTAAAGAGCTCTCACAATGAAACAGCCTAACAAAAAAATGACAACAATCCAAATAGAAAGGCAAAGGACAAGTACTAGCACTTTCTAGTGGAATTTTAAGAGACTGCAATGAGCCCACATATTAATTCCAGCTTCACTAGTGTTGAAATAAATTCAAATTAAAACAATGGGACACTTTTTTTTTCCTACCAGATTTCAGATGAAAAAGAATAATACTCAATATTGGTGAGGAGGGGCGCCTGGGTGGCGCAGTCGGTTAAGCGTCCGACTTCAGCCAGGTCACGATCTCACGGTCCGTGAGTTCGAGCCCCGCGTCAGGTTCTGGGCTGATGGCTCGGAGCCTGGAGCCTGTTTCCGATTCTGTGTCTCCCTCTCTCTCTGCCCCTCCCCCGTTCATGCTCTGTCTCTCTCTGTCTCAAAAATAAATAAAAAACGTTGAAAAAAAAAAAATTAAAAAAAAAATATATTGGTGAGGATATGATGAAATTAGTCCTCTCACATGTTGCTTTTGGGGCTGGAAATTGGCATAACCATTTTAAAGGGAGATTCTGTAAGGTATATCAAAAGCTTCAGTACCCCTTGACCAAATAATTTTATTTACGGACTTTACCTATGTAAATGATCAGACAAGTGTGAAAAATAAATGTACCAGATGTTCATCACTTTCATCACACAATCATTTGTAATATGGAAACATGATATACAATTTATATGCCCAGAGATTGGTAAAAACAGTATTTGTTCATCCATACAATGGAATATTATACAACCATTTAAAGTGATGGCTTAATACACAGTTAATACACAGTGGAATGACCACACACAAAGCCATTCCCTCAAGTTTAGAAAAAGTAGCTATTCTGCCTAATTCATAGAAACAAACACAAAACATCAAGCAACAAAATATCAGCAAACTGCATTCAATAATATATTAAAAGGATCATATGCCAAGATCAAATAAGATTTATTTCAGGGATGCAAGAATGGTTCAACATCTGCAAATCAATCAGTATAACAAAACACATTAACAAAATGAAAGATAAAAATCACATAATAACCTCAATAGACACAGAAGAAGGGGCACCTGGGTGGCTCAGTTGGTTAAGCATTCAACTCTTGATTTAGACTCAGTTCATGATCTGACGGTCATGAGATTGAGCCCCATGTCAGGCCTGTGATGCACATTGAGCCTGCTTGGGATTCTCTCTCTCCCTCTTTCTCTCTGCCCCTCTCCCTGCTCACGAGCATGTTCTCTCTCTCTCTCTCTGTCTCTCAAAATAGATAAACAAACATTAAAAAAATAGATGCAGAAAAAGCATTTGATAAAATTCAACATCCATTCATGATAGAAACTCTCAAAAAAGTGGGTTTAGAAGGAACATACCTCATGCTTGCTTCAGCAGCACATATACTAAAATTTGGAATGATAGTGAGAATATATGTCAACATAATAAAGGCCATATATGACAAACCCACAGCTAATATACTCACTGGTAAAAGAAAGAAAGAAAGAAAGAAAGAAAGAAAGAAAGAAAGAAAAAAACCCAAAAACCTGAGAGCTTTTCTTCTAAGATCGGGAGTAAGACAAGGATGTCCACTCTTGACACTTTCATTCAACATAGTATTAGAAGTCCTAGCTATGGCAATCAGACAAGAAAAAGGAATAAAAGGCATCCAAATTGGTAAGGAAGAAGTAAAACTGTCATTATTTGCAGATAACATGATACTATACATAGAAAATCCTAAAGACTCCACCCAAAAAAACCTGTTAGACTTAATAAATGAATTTAGTAAGGTTGCAGGGTACAAGATTAATATACAGAAATTGGTTGGATGTCTAGACAGTAATAACAAAATAGCAGAAATAGAAATTAAGAAAACAATTCAATTTACAATTGCACCAAAAAGAATAAAATATCTAGGAATAAAGTTAACCAAAGAGGTAAAAGACCTGTATGCTAAAAACTACAAAACACAAATGAAAGAAATTGAAGATGACACAAAGAAATGGAAAGACATTCCATGCTCATGGATTAGAAGAACTAATACTGTTAAAATGTCCATACTACTCACAGTGACCTACAGATCCAACGCAATCCCCTTCAAAATACCAATAGCATTTTTCACAGAACTAGAACAAATAATCCTAAAATATGCACAGGACCACAAAAGACTCTGAATAGCCAAAGCAATCTTGAGAAGGAAGAGTAAAGCTGGAAGTATCACAATCCCAGATTTCAAGATATACTACAAAGCTATAATAAACCGGTATGGTACTAGCACAAAAATAGACAAATATCTATGGAACAGAATAGAGAGCCCAGAAATAAATCTACAACAATTAATCTACAACAAAGGAGGCAAGAATGTACAACGGGGAAAAGACAGTCTCTTCAATAAATGGTGGCAGGAAAACTGAACAGCTACATGCAAAAGAATAAAACTGGATGGGGCGCCTGGGTGGCTCAGTCGGTTGAGCATCTGCCTTCAGCTCAGGTCATGATCTCACACTCCATGAGTTTGAGCCCCGCGTTGGGCTCTGTGCTGACAGCTCAGAGCCTGGAGCCTGCTTCAGATTCTGTGTCTCCCCCTCTCTCTGCCCCTCCCCTGCTCATGCTCTGTCTCTCTCTGTCTCAAAAATAAATAAAAACATTAAAAAAAACTTTTTAAATAAAAAAATTTATAAAAAGAATTAAACTGGAGCACTTTTTTATACCACACATAAAAATAAACTCAAAATGGATTAAAGACCTAAATGTGAGATCTCAAACCATTAAACTCCCAAAAGAAAATATAGGCAGTGATCTCTTTGACATCAATCTTAGAAACATTTTTCTAGATACTTCATCTTAAGCAAGGGAAACAAAACCAAAAATAAGCTTTTGGGACTATACCAAAATGAAAAGCTTTTGCACAGAGAAGGAAACCACCAATAAAACAAAAGTCAATGTACTGAATGGGAAAAGATTATTTGCAAATGATATATCCAATAATGGGTTAATATCTAAAATATATAAAGAACTTATACAACTCAACCTAAAAAAATTACCTAATTCAAAATGGGCAGAGGAACTGAATAGACATTTGTTTTCCAAGGAAGACACACAAATGACCAACAGACACACGAACAGATGCTCAATATCACTAATCATCAGGGAAATGCAAATCAAAACCACAATGAGATAAATTCACATGAGTCAGCATGGCTATTATCAAAAAGATAAGAAATAACAAGTGTTGGGGCACCTGGGTGGCTCAGTTGGTTAAACATCCGACTTTAGCTCCAGTCATGATCTCACAGTTTATGAGTTCGAGCCCCACGTCGGGCCGTGTGCTGACAGCTCAGAGCCTGGAGCCCACTTTGGATTCTGTGTCTCCCTCTCTCTCTGCCCCTCCCATGCTCACACTCTGTCTCGTTCTCCTTCAAAAATAAATAAACATTAAAAAATTTTTTTCAAATAGCAAGTATTGGCAAGGATATAGAGAAAAAGGAACACTCATGCACTGTTGGTGGGAATGTAAACTGGTGCAGTCACTGTTGAAAACAGAACAACAATTCCTCAAAAATTAAAAAAATAGAAATACCGTATGATCCAGTAATTCCACTACTGGGTATTTATTTACCCAAAGAAAATGAAAACACTAGTTTGAAAAGATATATGTACCCCCCTGTATTTATTGCAGCATTATTTACAATAGCCAAAATATAGAAGTAACCCAACTGTCCATCAAGAGATGAATGGATAAGATATCATATATATATATATATATATATATATCAGATACATATACAATATTTGCAATTTGCAATTTGTGACAACATGGATAGACCTAGAGAGTATTGTGCTAAGTGAAATAAGTCAGAAAGGGAAAGACAAATACCATATGATTTCACGTATGTGTGGAATCTAAAAAACAAAACAAATGAATAAACAAAGCAGAAAAAGACCAATGATATAGAGAGCAAACTGGTGGTTGCCAGAGTGAAGGGGGGCTGTTGAGCAAAAAGTGGTTAAGGGCAGTGGAAGGCACAGGCTTCCTTTTATGGAGTGAATAAGTTATGGGGATGAAAGGTACAGCGTAGGGAATATAGTTAATGGTATTGCGATAGGATTATATGGTAGTTATACTTGTGGTGAGAATAGCATAATGTATAGAGTTGTCAGAATCACTACGTTGTACACTTGAAACTAATGTAACATTGGGTGTCAACTATATTTCAAAAAAAGATGGCTTAAACATACACTGGTTGACAGATACAATATATTGGATTGAGTTCTTTAAGGGGCACTATAAACAGTTATAAAACACTATCAATACTAGCATTTTTTAACACATTTCACAATGAACATGTATTACTTTTGTAATAAGAAAAAATTAGTCATATTGTAGATAGTAGATAAATGAGCAAAGGACTGAGGTAATTCACAAACGAAAAAATAAAAAAGATCAATAAACATATGAAAAATGTCCAACCTTACCAGTCATCAAAGTACTGCAAATTAACACAGTGTTGAAATACTTTTTTTTTAATTGACTAAGATTTTTTTTAATGTTACTGTTCAGTGTTACAGAGCATATCAAAGTATCACTGGCATGTTGCTGGTGAGAGTATATGCTTGTACAGCCTTTTTGAATTCAGTATTAGGAACATTAAAATGTTTATGCTGTGTCCTAACACTTTCCCACATAAGAATTTATCCTGAGGAGATAATTTAAAATATAGGTAAGGATGTTTACTGTTATGTCACTTAAAAATATTGAAAACTGGGGGAGCCTGGGTGGCTCAGTCGGTTGAGCGTCCGACTTCAGCTCAGGTCACGATCTCACGGTTTGTGAGTTCGAGCCCCGGGTCAGGCTCTGGGCTGATGGCTCAGAGCCTGGAGCCTGCTTCCGATTCTGTGTCTCCCTCTCTCTCTGCCCCTCCCCCATTCATGCTCTGTCTCTCTCTGTCTCAAAAATAAATTAAAAAAAAACCATTAAAAAAATTTAAAAATATTGAAAACTGGATACAATCTAAATGTCTATTGTTAGAGAAATGATTGCAATATAGCCATGTAGTAGATATAACTATTAAAAAGATATTTATTTCAAAGTATAATATGGGGAAATGTTCTTTATGTCTGGTGAAAAAAAAGCAGGTTGTACAACTGCTCATTTATTATGACCCCAACTATGTAAAACATGTTTAATAAATAGAAAGAATTATGTTGAAGTTTTCTGACGCTGGACATTTCTGTATTTTCCCATTTTATACATTAAGTTAAAAGCATAAAGCAATAAAAAAGGTTTAAAAACTAAGACAAAATACTATGGAGATGAATATTCGCCCATAAGGATGCTCTCTGTTACTTCCTTCTGATGCTTTCTATTTAAAAAAGAGATATGAAACAGGGATAAATATTTAGAGGTGAGAGGATAACAGGTTAGGAATTTGGCAGGGGTGAGGGTAAATGCCATACACTACATTCTTGGACTGAGGGCATCCCAGGATGAGAAATTTTTACTTTAAATCCAGAACAGGAGTTGGTAAAGGCAGGTGAGCAAGGCAACCCTTTAAGACTTGTGGAAAAAAGAAGATCCTTTTAAGAAGCCTGTCTGAGAAAGAAAAGCAAGTAAGTAGTTCAGGGCTCTGATCAGGAAACAGCCCTGTGTTGCTTTATAGGGTTAACTTTTGGGGTTCTCTAAATAAAGTTCAAGTGGTCAATATCACTGCTTAACAACGGATTTGGAGGCTCTTGTTAGCAAAGCAATCAAATGCTTTTAATTCCAGTGATGTCAGGCAGAAAGAAGTTGCACAATGAACCTAACTTACTACTCTGTTATTCTAAAGATCACTTAGGGTGGATTGCTTAGAAAGGAGGCGGGACTTTCTTACCTGTTGCAGTCTCCCATGTGTCCAACTTCTAAGAGTCTGTTTGCCTTTAGGATAGTATGCATACTCAGATGTTTCCCTCTAAAGATTATACCCATTATTTTATGATGCTATTATCAGTCTTAATTATGGGATTGCAGATGTGCCCAGAGGTTCCCTTGATGGCAAATCATATGAATCTAAATTGTGGTCATTTAGAACTCTTTCTACTTTAGTGGCTAGAAAAGACACCTCATATAATTTTTACTGACCCTTCCAAGCCTACCCACCCCCGAACCCCGCCCCCGGCCCCTTTGGCATCAGTGGGACTTCAGTAGGACCCTGATCTCAGAGACATAAAGGACCAAGTAACTTTTTAGAGGTGCCTCACTTCCCAGTTAGCTCATATTGCTTCCAAGAAACCAGGTATAGCCATCCAACATATACTTGTTGCATGCTGGAGGAATTATGAAGAGAAGGTCTTACAAAAATATTGAGCAACACTCCACTTCAGTGTCTATGAATTCCCCTCATTGCTTCTACTCACAATCTATTACAACCGTCTACCCCCTGACCATGGGCTTTCTTTAAGACGTTTGTGAGTTCTCAGAGTCACTTAAGTCCATTTAGAAGGCTTATAGAACTGCTCTCCGTCAAGTAGGCATCAAGGTTTTTTCAGTCCAGCATTTACATGCCCTTCCCTCAGGGGAAGAGGAGGGAGAGAGAGAAAGAAGATTTGGCATTTACCGAGTACCCTCCATGTGTCAGATGCTAAACAAGATACTCTGTATACTTCTGTCCTTTAATTGTCACTAACACCTTTAGCCCCATTTTGTGGATGAGGAAACCAAGGTTCAAATCAGTTAGGTAACTTATTCAAGTTCCTCAATTAATAAGGAGCAGAGCTAAGAGTCTGGTTTTTTTCAAATGCGTGTTCTTTCCGGGGCACCTGGGTGGCTTGGTCCGTTAAGCTTTGGACTTAGCTCCAGTCATGATCTCACGGTTTGTGAGATCAAGCCTCTAATGGAGCCCCGCATTGGGCTCTCTGCTGTCAGCATAGAGCCCGCTTTGGATCCTCTGTCCCCCTTTCTCTCTGTGCCTCCCCTGCTCACACACGTGCTCTGTCTCTCTCTCTTTCTCTCTCTCTCTCAAAAATAAACATTAAAAAAAAATAAATAAAATGTGTGCTCTTTCCATCCTCCTCAAACAGCCAAATGAGTCTTCTTCTCTGCTTCCCTCCTCCCTCTTTCCCCTTCTTCCTTCCACCAAGGTTTTATCCTTGTAATAAAGGCTATTAGAGAGATACGCAGAATGCTCTGAAAGCTTATATCAGGGGAAACAGACCTAGTATAGGAGATGAGGGAAGCTTCTAGAGGAAATGACATGCTAAGGATGAGTAAGGAGTGACCAGGTAGAAGGGAGGGAGGGGGAGCAGCCACTTCAGGCTGAGTGAACAGCGTGAAGTGAAGACCCCAGGGTGGGAAGGAAAGGATGAAGTGCAGACAGTAAGAGGGAAAAGTGACACTTGGCTGGTGAAGCAGACAGGGGCAGGGAGAGTGAGTGCTTGCAGCTGGGGGAGAGGATTCTGGTCCTTTCCCTGAAGCACTGAGGATGAGGAATATTTTCAGTCTCTATAAAGAAAACACCCTTTATCTTTAGAGTAGTGTGTTTTATTTTGAAATGAAGGCCTTATTGGCATCTTGCATGTGATAATTCTTCTTTTTACAGGGCTGCTCTGTACATAGCTTCCACCCGGTCTCCAGGTACAACGTGCTGGTAGCACCTTCCTGGTCAGACAGCACTGTGATAACCAAAAGCACCCCACAGTTTCTGAAATCCTCTGGAGTGGTCCTGCCTCCTACTGACAGCCATCGCTCGAGTTGGGGCCACAGTAGTGTCACCATCACCAACTTCATGACCATGCTTTATCTCTTCATCCACTAGCATCCAATTTCCTCTTCTGGTGGATGTCCTTCCCTACAGATACCCTAATGGCTCTGATGTTTGTCTCTATGACATACTGGGAGCACTTCTAATTCCATGAAATAGCTGTTGAGTCTCTGCTATATGCCAAGGTTGGGAGTACAGATAGGCTAGTGACAGAGACAGATGTGAAACGATTAGTTACAATACGGTGAGGAAAGTGCAACCAAAGATGCTTGTCCAAGAAATGGAGGTGGTGGAAGAGGAAGTGGTGGCTTCTCTTGGCCAAGGAGGCAGAGAGGACAGCAGCACATTTTATGGAGACATAAAACACCAGGTGAGCTTGCACAGCTATAAATAGCTTGGCATTGTTGAAGCATGAATTTCAAGTCCAGGTGTGGTAGGAAGACAGGTTGGAGAGGTAGGCGGCCCACACAGTTCACAAAGGATCTCCTATGCCAAGCTAAGGAACCGAGATAATATGCAAAATAAGCTCCCAAATGTGTTATACTTGCAAATTTTCAATCATCCTGAAATGATAACATCTGAATGAGGTGTTTAGGAATTTTCTGAAGAGCTATATAGATAAGGTTAGTGAAGCATGACACAAGTTTCTCTGTGGCTCTTGAACCTCATTATGCAGTTCTTGGGTGCCTTGGAGGATTTTGAAGTTTCTTTTCATGTGTGTTTTAATACTGTTGTTTATTTATTTGTTATTTTTATCTTAGAGAGAGAGTGAGACCAGGGGAGAGGGGCAGAGAGAGAAAGAGAATCTTTTTTTTTTTTTTAAGTTTATTTATGTATTTTGGGAGAGAGAGCACAGATACACACAGGCATGAGTGCGTGTGTGTGCGTGAGCAAAAAACAGAGAGAGATAACAGAGAGAGAGAGAGAGTAAAAAAAAAAAAAAAGAGATGGGGGAGGGGAAGAAAGAGAGGGAGAGGGAATTCCAAGAAGATTATGCTGACAGCATGGAACTCAACACCAGGCTTGATCCCATGAACCCTCAGATCATGACCTGAGCCAAAACCAAGAGCCAGATGCCCAACTGACTGAGCCATCCAGGGGCCCCTCATGTGTTTTTAAACAGCTTTATTGAGCTGTAACATATAAGAAACAGTACATAATTAAAGTACACAATTTGTTAAGTTTGACACTTGTATGACATATTTATACATTTGTGAAACCATCACCACAATCAATATATCCATCAATCCTAAAAATGTTCTCATGTCCCTTGGTAATCCTTCCCCCAGCCTGCCCCTCAACCCAAGGCAACCAGTGATTTGCTTTCTGTCACTATATATTAGTCTGCGTATTGTAGAATTTGATATAAACATGTACTCTTTTCTGGCTTATTTCAAATAGCATAATTATTTTGAGATACATCCAAGTAGTTGCATATATCAACAGCTATCATTTTCTGTTTTTTAAACCTTCCATGTTCGAGGTACGCCCTCCTATAGTGTTCAGTTTGCTCCATGAGATGACAGAGTTCCATTTTAGGAGGGGCTTTGGGGGTAACAGATATAAGAGATACTAGTTGGGTAAGAAATGATGAGGCACAGATCCTAGTTTTTTTTTAAATTTTTTTTAATGTTTATTTATTTCTGAGACAGAGAGAGACAGAGCATGAGTGGGGGAGGGGCAGAGAGAGAGGAAGACACAGAATCCAAAGTAGGCGCCAGGCTCTGAGCTGTCAGCACAGAGCCTGACGCGGGGCTCGAACTCACAGACTGTGAGATCATGACCTGAGCTGAAGTCGGACACCCAACCGACTGAGCCACCCAGGTGCCCCAGATCCTAGTTTTCTAAGAATTCTCCAAAATAGGGGCACCTGGGTGGTCAGTTGGTTAAGCTTCAGACTTCAGTTCAGGTCATGATCTTGAGGTTCGTGAGTCTGAGCCCCACATTGGGCTCTCCGCTGTCAGCCTATTAGTGCAGAGCACACTTCAGACCCACTGTCCCCCTCTCTGCCCCTCCCCTGCTTGTGCTTTCCCCAAAATAAATAAATATTAAAAAAAGTTTTTTCCAAAATATAAAGTACTGTGATAAGCAAAATAATGGTCCCAAAGATGCCTATGTCTTAAGCCCTAGAACCTGTGAATATGCTCCTGTACCTGTCAGAAGAGACTTTGCGGGTGATAAGTTAGGGATTTTAAGGTGAGGAAGTTATTGTAGATTATCTGGGTGGGCCCATTTTTGTAATCACAGGGGTCCTGTTAAGTGAAAGAGGAGGTACCAGGGTCGGAGTCAAAAAGAGATTGAAGATGCTATGATGTTGGCTTTGAAGATGGAGAAAGGGACCATTGGCCAAGGAATGCACATTGTGTTTAGAAGCTAAAAAAAGCAAAGGAATGGATTCTCCCCTCAAGCCTCCAGGAGGAATGCAAACTGCTGACACCTTGATTTCAGCCCAGGGAGACCCATTTTTGGACTTCCGACCTCCAAAACTAGAAGATAATAAATCTGTGTTGTTTTAAGCCACTGAGTTTGGGATAATTTGCTACAGCAGGAATAGAAAACTAATTACCAATCTTTCTTTTTTTTTTTTAAAGTTCTGGTGAGTCTGAACTTTCTATTTCCTCCCACTTTGTGCCACGTGGTCTAATAGGAACAGAAGCAAGTTGGCTTTGGAATCAGACTGACCTGTTCTCAGCGCACAGTAGGGATCATAGAGTATTTATCTTAAGGGCCACAGAGAGGACTGATGAGATGAAATACACAAAGGGCTCAGCACATAGTTGGCCGTCTATAAACACATGCTTTCTTTACTTTCCACCTAATACTAGAATCTCAGGAACCAAACCCTCGCTGCTAGTGACCTTCTGTGTAATTTTGGCTAAATTGTTTTTTTTCCTTCAATCTGTTGAGGTTAAAGAGAAATACTTATTAAGTCTCTGAGAGTGTTTACTTAGCGTTTGTAATGTGGCTGGATACGCTTGGTTAAAAAGCAATGTTTAGATGCAAAGTACTGTTATCTTTTGAACAGGTAATTATTTCCTGTCCTAAATTGTTTAGCACTGTACTGAGTTTCCATTTCTGAGATGATGATATTGCTTGAGTGGATGAAGAAATACCTCATCTGGGTATTGTGTGTCTGAATTAATTAGTGTTTATTAAGCCTACACAAGCCAATCATAATTGGCTTAATGTTGAGCATTATTTTTCCTTTTGTATCGTTGTCATTTCTAGGATCTTAATATAGCAAGCAAAATTGTCCAATAAAAATTGGTATTTCAGGGGCGCCTGGGTGGCTCAGTTGGTTAAACGTCCGACTTCAGCTCAGGTCATGATCTCGCGGTCCGTGAGTTCGAGCCCCACGTCGGGCTCTGGGCTGATGGCTCAGAGCCTGGAGCCTGCTTCCGATTCTGTGTCTCCCTCTCTCTCTGCCCCTCCCCCGTTCATGCTCTGTCTCTCTCTGTCTCAAAAATAAATAAAACGTTAAAAAAAAATAAAAAAATTGGTATTTCAGCATCTGATTAATATTTACTTCATAGTGATGCTGGGGGGAGTCTAACTGATTACTATGTAAAATGCTCTCGGTGTTTTTTGTTTGTTTGTTTTTTAATAAGAAAGGGGTTAAGGAAGTAGTACTAGTATTCTTCTATAAGGGCATAATTTATATTCTGGCCCTTATCTCCAGGGGTTGCCAAACTTAAGCTAGAAAGTTTAGGGAAAGGACAAGGTGGATGTTTTTTGTTTGTTTGTTTTTAATTATACTTCTTTAAATCAGTGTGCTTTAAAATTTGTTATTAGAGGGGTGCCTGGGTAGGCTCAGTCAGTTAAGCATTGGACTCTTGATCCTTGCTCAGGTCATCATTGCACAGTTCGTGAGTTCAAGTCCCATATGGGATCTGGGCTGAGAGTGAGGAGCCTGCTTGGAATTCTCTCTCTCTCTCTCTTGCTCTCTGCCCCTCCCCACCCTCTCAAAACAAATAAAACTTAAAAAAATTATTATTAGAATTATTTTCAGAAAATCAATTGGCAAGAGTTTTCTAAATGTTTCCAAAGCACAGCAAAGGTTCATGGTTTACAGCACAAATTAGACAATCTATGACTATATGGTTATGTCAACGGGAAAATTGGATAAAGAGATAGCACTGATCTCCCAAAGCATAAGAAAACCAAGAAAAGTCTGCTGGTAAAACACAGGGAGGAAGCTTTTCCAAATACTGGTTCACACATAGTTTCAAAAGGGTTTTTTGATCAGATTTTTCAAATAGTTTCAGAATAAATAATTTGTAACAGCTGGTCATCAGATTCATGCACACTCACCTAAGATGGGCTGTAATAATATACCCATATGGCTCTCGAGGGAGCACTGGGTTGATTTGTTGTTCCAACACAGTGTCTCCATTCTACCGCTCAACAACAGGAGGGAACCAGACGCCACGCTGAAAGGTATATGGTTACAGCTATAGACACTGCATTTGTGGGCACCCACATTTCTGAGATGAAGTTAGCTGATAGCATTACCAGCATGTAACCAAATGCAGTCATTGCAGAGGGAACCTGTATCACGTTACCTTTGAAAATATTTGAATCTAGAAACACCATACACTGGATACAAAATCCATGAATACCTGGCCTCTGGGCGTGGCCTAGGACATATTATTCTGAACGATCTCCTATATGCCTTCATGGGTAAACAGAAATCTTGAGCTAGAAATAGAGAGAGAGAGCTTGAAAATTAAAACAGAGTCAAACTAAGTATTTTTGAATGCTCTTAAAAGACCACACACACACGCACACACGTTTTGATCACATCAGAAGTTCCTTATATAGCCATATATAGTCTTATAGTCATTTCTTGCAATGGAAGGAACATGGAAGAAGCAGGCACACCATGATTTGGAAGCTCAGTTTTTGTTCTATTAATTAATTGCAGCCAACTTCCTACTATTGAAAAAAAGAAAGATGATTTAGAGTTAAAGGATTGCTTATCTGTATTAAAAGGTTCACTGGTTCATTCCATCGATGCCCAGAGACCCCAAGATGGAGGTGAGTTTCTATTGCTACTGCTATTGTTTTACTTCTTCGTGTTGACTGTGGCATGTGTTGGTTGAAGTCTTATAGAACAGCATATTGCCTTAGGTGGTACAAAATATTGTTGCAGGGGCTCCTGGCTGGCTCAGAAAGTAGAGCATGGGGTTCTTGATCTCAGGGTTGTGAGTTTGAGCCCCACATGGGTGTAGAGATTACTTAAAAATAGAAAATCTTTAGGGGTGCCTGGGTGGCTCAGTCGGTTAAGCGTCCAACTTTGGCTCGGGTCATGATCTCACGGTTCGTGGGTTCGAGCCCCACATTGGGCTCTGTGCTGACAGCTTAAAGCCTGGAGCCTGTTTCAGATTCTGTGTCTCCCTCTCTCTCTGCACCCCCCCCCACTCATGCTCTCTCCCTCTGTCTCAAAAATAAAAATAAACATTAAAAAAATGTTTAAAAAATATATAAAATCTTTAAAACTATATATGTCATTGGATCATGAACTTAGAGCTCCTAACTGTAATCTATTCATATTCTTCATCACACACATATAATGGAGGAAGGAGAATTTGGGTCCAATAGTCAACTATTTTTTATTAGTTACTAGGGTTGGTCTTAGAAGAGTGGCGTTCAAGACACCTTAACACCTGAGTGTTAAGTGGTTCATACTTTAGTGCAGGGAGTCTTAGAAGGGTAGGTAGAAACAATGTTTGCTTTCTCCTCCATCTTTGAGTCATATGCACCATGTCTGGAGGCTAACAAAGGTCTAAACACAGAACAGAAGGTATTGGGGATGAGGTTAAGAGATTGTCACAGGCACATGGTCCCACAGTTTTCTTTTGAAGACGGAAATTATCTTCCCATATAGAACATGATACACAACATTGAATAAAACAAACATCATCCACTAGCCAGAAACAATGATTTTCTGACCATCTTTGACCTCTAACCACTAAGAAGTTTTGGTTTTCCCTTGTATAGACATTCTTTTTTTTTTTTTTTTTTAATTTTTTTTTTCAACATTTATTTATTTTTGGGACAGAGAGAGACAGAGCATGAACGGGGGAGGGGCAGAGAGAGAGGGAGACACAGAATCGGAAACAGGCTCCAGGCTCTGAGCCATCAGCCCAGAGCCTGACGTGGGGCTCGAACCCACGGACCGCGAGATCGTGACCTGGCCGAAGTTGGACGCCCAACCGACTGCGCCACCCAGGCGCCCCTCTTTTTTTTTTTTTTTTAATGTTTATTTACTTTTGAGAGAGAAAGAGAGAGACACTGCATATGTGCACATGCATGCAAGGGAAGGGCAGAGAGAGAGGGGGGACAGAGGATCCAAGGCAGGCTCTGTGCTGATAGCAGAGAGCCCAATGCAGGGCTCAAACTCATGAACCATGAGATAATGACCTGAGCTGAAGTCAGACACTTAACCAACTGAGCCACCCAGGTGCCCCCCTTGTATAGACATTCTTAATTGATTCTATCAGATTCCTAGTCATCCCAGCCATAGTTACCTTTTTCTCTTGAACTAGTCAAATTACTGAGCGTAAGTCAGCACTTCAACACCAAATTCAGACTTTATAAAAAAAGTAAACTACACAGGGAATAGATGTGTAGCATGGTGAGCACCTTGTTGTTCATCCCTGCTCAGGGCCCAGACTAAAAGTGTTTTCACAGGGCTGGGCTCCTGGGATGTGCTAGCCATTTGCTCAAAGTGTTCATGCTCAGGGTGATTTATGAGCTATTGCTGAGCACATAATGGTCAGTACAGCTACATAAGCAGTCTTGGCCCCAAATGTATTCACTTGAACTTAGTAAGTCAAATTGGGTCTATAGAGAGGTTCTGTTGGGTTCTGACTGGAAACTCTTTGGATGCGCCTTTGAATTCCAAGACTGAGCTGGGTTTGACGTGAGAAGATGTTCCAGTTCCCTCCAGCTACCTGTAAGGGGCCCATTATAATGCCAAGGATGTAGATTGTCCTTTAATTAGACTAAATCATTTTGATATTTTACACACACACACACACACACACACACACAACAATAACAATAATAGTAACAGAAGTTGTTTTCCCATGTCTAATGAGAAAGTTCTTTAAACTTCTGGCTTATCTTGGTGGTCTCTTTCTATTTTTCTTAGCATAAATTAAATTTTATCAGTTTAAGTGGGATGATATTTTAGAAAGTAGGATCTGGTTAACAAAGGATCTTTCCTTCCTTAGCAAGAAAGACTTAGAGGTCAGCAAGGAGCATCTCAAGATACAAAGAAGGCATGAGGAGGAGTTTGGGGCTATAGCCTAGGTCACTACAAGTCTTGCAAAACTAGAATTCATCTTTCTTTTCTCTGTAGGCATTTAAAGATACTCTTTTTACCCTCAGAAATCAGACTTTTTTATTGAAGTATATTTGACTTTTCATATTGTGTAATTTTAAAGTGTACACATTTAATTTGATACATTTATATATATATACTGCCATTGTAGTGATAATTAGCATCTCTATCACATTACATAATTATCATTTCTTTTTAGTGGTTGGAATAATTAAGTTCTAGTCTCTTAGCAAGTTTTATGATTATAATACTATACTGTTGTCTATATTCACTGTGCTGTGCATTAGAGCTGTAGGGCCTATTTGCCACTCATTTCAAGTTTACACCAGAAAACAACATCTGTCCTAACCCCCAACCCCCATCACCCATTTTACTTTCTGTTTTTACAAGTTTGGCTCTTTCAGATTCCACCTACAAGGAGTATTATTCAGTACTTGTCCTTCTGATTGACTTATTTCACTTAGCATAATGTGCTCAAGGTCCATTCATGTTGTTGCAAATGGAAGGACATCCTTCTTTCTTATCTTCTTCATCTACTCATCCACTGATGGGCACTTAGGTTGTTTCCATGTCTTGGCTGCTATGAATAATGCTGCAATAAACATGGAAGGGCCTATATCTCTCTGGTATCCTGTTTCCATTTTCTTTAGGTATGTACCCAGAAGTAGGATTGTTGGATCATATAGTTGATCTACTTTAAATTTTTTGAAGAAACACCGTATTGTTTTCCAGAGTAGATGAGCTGATTTACATTCCCACCAACAGTGTTACAAGAGTTCTCTCTTCTCCACATCCTTGCCAATATTTGTTATCTCTTGTCTTCTTGATGATAGCTATTATAACTAGTTTGAGGTGATATCTCATTGTGGTTTTGATTTGCATTTCCTTGATGATGAATGATGTTGAGCATCTTTTCATGTACCTATTGACCATTTGGATGTCTTAGACACATTCTGTTTACATTTATTTAGTGATAGTTTTCACTGCCAAACAATATATTCATTTATAGGTAGATTTTTAAAATAGTTTTAAAGCTTTTATAGAGATCATGTCTCATATATGCTGTTTCTTCCTTGATCCTTTAAATATTCCCACAAATAGAGTACCTAGCCTTCTATATCTGGGCATTCTTCAGTATTGTTTTTTCTTTCTTTCTTTCTTTCTTTCTTTCTTTCTTTCTTTCTTTCTTTCTTTCTTTCTTAGTAGGCTTCATGCCCGGTGTGGAGCCCAACATGGGGCTTGAACTCACGACCCTGAGATCAAGACCTGAGCTGAGATCAAGAGTCAGATGTTTAACTAACTGAACCACCCAGGAACTCCTTCTTTTTCATTTTTAAACTACAAATTACTGAATGCTCATTCTGTGCCAAACACTATGCCAAGAGATTTACATGCATTATCTCATGTTCTCCTAGCAATCCTGTGAACTAGGTATTATTATTCCTATTTTTCAGAAGAGGAAACTAAGACTCAGAAAAATTAAGTAACTTGCCTGAAGGCATATAGCTAATGAGTAGAGAAGCTGGAACTCACATCTAAGTCTCTCAACTCTTGCTTTCCCACTGTGCTCTTGACTTTCCTGGGAAGCATTTTTCCTTGTTCTTCAATTTGTGTTGGAGTAATCTTTAATTCTGTTCATGAAGATATGCCTCACTTCACAGTAAATATTAGGCACAAAATAATTCACAGTAATCCTTCAGTGATTCTTCTCCTCTTTCTCCCATCCTCCTCCTCCTCTCCCTATTCCCTCCTCCCCCTCTTCCTCTTCTTCCTCCTCTTCTTCTTCTCTTCTCCCTCCCTCCTTCCCTCTTCCCCCTCCCTCTCTTTCCCCCTCCTTCCCTCTCTCTCTCTCCCCTCTCCCCTCACTTTAAACAAAATATTTTTTTGATTTGAGTTCTCTAACATTGGCATATATCTATAAATTAAGATTTTGAACAATGTTCTGTAGATGTCTTTACCACATTTAGTTTGTACTCCTTTTTTCTTGGACAATTTAGCTCATTTTTTTTTTTTTGGTCAAACATATTATTTTAGATTTTCAGGTTATCTAATAAACCACAAGTTCACAGACTCAGAAAAATTTAGAAGGGGAGAGAACCGCAGAGATCCACTCATCCAACCCTGTCATTATATGGTCAAGGGAGGTAGCTGGTGGCTGCAGGCCCCCTGGTTGAGTCAGAGCCTCAGTTACTCCACCTAAAACTGGAGGAAATCTTACTGCTTCTAAGGAGTTGTTCCACGAGTTCGCAAGTTGAGAAGAGGTATCTAAATGGATGGTTTTTTTTACAGAGAGGGAGGGAGGCAAACCATAAGAGACTCTTTTTTTTCTTTTTCTTTTTTATATGTTTATTTATTTCTGAGACAGAGAGAGACAGAGCATGAGCGGGGAAGGGCAGAGAGAGAGGGAGACACAGAATCAGAAGCAGGCTCCAGGCTCCGAGCTGTTAGCACAGAGCCAGCTGTGGGGCTCGAATTCCCGAATCCATGATCATGAGATCATGACCTGAGCTGAAGTTGGTCACTTAACTGACTGAGCCATCCAGGCACCCCTAGCCCTGCTACTTTAAAATAGTAATCTTTCACTTTCACCCTAAGTTCTTATTTTGTGGAATATATATTCCAAATAGCATTTCCTAAGAGAGATTGAAAAATACATGCTCATCAACTGGAGATCAAATTCTCCCTCAAAATTTAATGAATGAAACATGTAAAACCTCCTCCCAACCTTTTTTTTTTTTTTAAATTCCTTGCTTATATACCACTTGGCTGAGCATTCTGCCTTCATATTTATAACTGAATTTCCCTAAATGAAAAGCATTCATTTTGTTCTGGCATAGACAGCAATATAAACATAGTGTCATACATTATTCCAATATATTTAACAATGACGTTCTTCTTGTTTTGCACAGACTAGGAGACACAATGAAGACAACCAATGAAAACCAAAAGATCTACAGTTACAATTAAGAACATCAAAAAGAGGCAGCAAAGGACAAAGGAAGTCAGGCTGCACATACATGGAGGAAGCCACTTTCTCAGAAGACACAACTCCTAAGCCACAGGAACATTTGCTTTTTGGTAGGGATTTCTCCCAAATTAAGATATACAACGATTACAATTTTACCTCAAAAAATGACATCCTTGATGTCTCATATCAAATTATGTCAACAGTAGATGATCCTCAAAAAAAGGCCACATACAAAGAGATTTGTGGAAATGCAGACATAACCAAGACTTGGGATAAAATGACTGAAACTGTTGTTAACAAAAACTATGATAAAGAGAAACAATCCACCATAAATCTTGACATTCCAGCTAATGAAAGAGACCCTTCAAAGTCAAACCTTTCTGATATTTTACTCCATCATCTTTCCAAAGAGGAATTCTTAAAAGGTCAAGGCATTAATTGTGAAACTTTCCCTGAGATTTCTAATGCTGACTGTTCTGATGAAGCCATTATTAAAAATATTATTTTGCACTATGCTAAGAATTCTTGGCCAAAAGAACAAACCCCGGAAATCACGGGCCCTCTCAGCCCCAAAAGGGATGATGAAAGCAGCAATAAGCCCTATTGTTCTCGAACTATGAGAGAAGAAAACACCTCTAATTTAGAAGAGCCAGTGGTTGCTGGAGAGAGCAGCTATCAAGAAACTTCAAATTTTCTAACTAAGATCAAGAGTCTATGTGATAAACCAAAAAGTTTCCAAGGGCAGCCACCCCAGAAACAACAGACTGAAAAAGCAATTTCAGGCAATTGGTTCAAATATGGCCATGACCAGGTTCATTACCAGTTCTCTGATTTCTTTAAGGTTGCTCCCAAAGTGAAAATCCCTAAAAATAACATAATTAATAAGCCACTTATAATAGATACAGAAGCCAGCCTTTCTCCTAAACTGAGAGATAAGTCAGTTATGATGCAAGATATTTTAGAAAGCATATCTAGGTCAAATTGTATTGAAAAACAAAAGCAGAAAAGGAAAACTACTGATTCTTCACAACAGACAGAGGTGAGTAAAAGTAGTCTCCAGGAAATGCATAATCTGGGCAACTTCCCATCCATATCAGTGGGCCTTTGCAAGGTGCATGGAACTGACTTCTAGTCTTTGACCCCTCAGAAGCTCAGTGGGTGTCTTCCTGAGAAGAATCAGGGGCTGGACAAACAACACACAATAGTATAAATTCCAAACTCTTTGACCTGGAATTTGAGTCCCCCCGCTGCCCTGCTTTTTTTTGCTTCATCCTACCCTTATAAACTTAGCTCCCATCCCTCAGGAGTCATCTTCAGTGACCTGGCTGGTCCCCAAGCTCTCTGGCCGCTCACCCACTGAGCTCCTGCCCTCCATGGAACATCCCACCTATGCCTATTCAAAATCTGGTCATTTTCATGGCCTCTTTCAATTCCCTGTTGGCCACAGGACTTTTCAGACCCTCACTCCCACTCCCATTCAGTCCTTCACATCCTCTTTTGTTTAGTTTTCTTTCAGAGCATTTATCTCAGCCTGCTTTGGATCATAATAATTTGGAAATATCTGTTTCTTCCACTAGATTTGAGTACTGTGGAGGGCAGTAACCTTGTCTTCATCTTTCCATTGCCTAATTCCCCTAGGGGCTTGGCCTTGTGTCTTCTATATATTACACCCTTAGTTATTAACACTAAATCAGATCAAATTAAGATCTTTAATAACATAATCCAAGCTTGCTACATTGGTAACTAGTTAGTACCATTTTTTAAATGCTTATATTGGGATTTTTTTTTTTTAAGTAATCTCTGCACCCAACATGGGGCTCGAACTCACAACCCTGAGATCAAGAGTCACAGGCTCTACTGATGGAGGCAGCCAGGAACTCTCAAAGACCAAATTTTGTTAATGTTTAATTTATACTATTTCCCCTTTCCTCATCTCCCCGTCCCCCCATCTCTCCCAACACGTTGAGGCTCAGGGCCTCGATTATTTAAGATTCCGTGGTGAGGTAAATTCACATTAATGATCAAAGTAAACATTTCAGTTCTCTGGCACTTTGTCAGGACAGTATGATCTTTCCCTGAAGCTTTGTATGAAGGGCACTCTGGACTGAACACTCTATGCCTGTTTCCATTTCTACTCCTTCATGCTTCAACTCCCTTCTCTAGCAACTGAATGCTCTGGGAAGCTTGAACAGAACCCCTCCCCCACCCCCACCCTACCCCTCCCCCCTCCC
This sequence comes from Panthera uncia, assembly GCF_023721935.1. Lineage (NCBI taxonomy): Eukaryota > Metazoa > Chordata > Mammalia > Carnivora > Felidae > Panthera > Panthera uncia. Next base: position 13,629,924 of record NW_026057585.1, read on the forward strand.
CCCCCTCATACCTGAATCTAGCAGCTCCACTTGGCCTTGACTGGAATGCTTCTCTATGTCTGACATTGGCAAGTCTCAGGGGTCTTCATCCTGCTTGCACCCACCCCTGGGTGCACAGGGGTGCACAGTCCTCAGTGCCCTGAGGTTAGCAGGAACAGAAATGGATATTAGGCTCACCTCTCTCTGGCAATGGAAGTCTAAAGTCAGGTGTCTTATTTTCTCTTGTCCTGCTAATGGAGGTTGGAGAACTAGACTCTATCAGTTCTCTATCTGTCATACAGTTGAGATATTCATAATAACCAAAGTCTAATTTGACCACCACCATTTAGCTGTCTGGCACTAGCATGTTTCTGAGCTTTATGTGTAGACTCTCAAGGTGAGTCATCTGGAATTTAAGCTCCTGTCCTGTTAGCTTATGGCAAGTAAACAAGCACTATCATGACATACATTTTGGAACTTAATGCATACTATTTTATATTATTCTCCAGAATGTGGCTACTGTGTGCATGGTGTTAGTGAGAGTACCAGTGACAGAGCTGGCGACAAGACCAACAATGGCCCCTGCCCTCATGGACCTCATGGTCCAGTTTTAGGAGAAACGTTTCAGTGTTCCCCACAATAGTATCAAACATGGTAGTAGTAACAGATATGGTAATATCTAACACTTAATCCTTGTAACAACCCTAGGAGGTAGGTTCTATTTGTACCCTTATTTTATTGCTGAGGAATTTGAGGTTTACAGCGATGGAGTCATTGCCTTGGGTCACCTGGGAGGTAAGTGTCAGAGTGGAATTCAACCTTGGCTTTGGGAGCCCAGCTCTTGACACAACTCTGGGCTGCCTCCATGATGACCACAACATTTTGGATCATTTTGAATAATGGCGTCACCGATCTGTGTCAACAATAATGTTTTCTTATCCTTTAATTGTGCAGATGGAGCCCACAATACATATTCACCAAGAACATCTCACAGGTACCAGCATTTTTATTTTATTTTATTTTATTTTATTTTATTTTATTTTTACTATTTATTTATTTTTGGGAGAACGCAAATTCAAGGGGGTGGGAAAAGAGAGGAGAACAGAAAATCAGAATCAGGCTCTGTGTGGACACGCTGACAACAGCAAGCCCAATGTGGGGCTCAAATTCATGAACTGTGAGATCATGACCTAAGCCAAAGTTGGATGCTCAACTGGCTGAGCTACCCAGGTGCCCCACTAGCATTTTTAAACTTCTGATTTAGATATACATTTTGAAAACTTTTTTTAAACTTTTTTTTAACGTTTATTCATATTTTGAGAGACAGAGCATGAGTGGGGAGAGGCAGAGAGAGAGAGGGAGACACAGAATCTGAAGCAGACTCCAGGCTCTGAACTGACAGCACAGAGCCCAATGCAGGGCTCGAACTCACAGACAGTGAGATCATGACCTGAGCTGAAGTTGGACGCTTAACTGGCTGAGCCAGGCGCCCTGAAAACTTTTTTTTTAATAGCAAATGGTGATGGTTGCCACAGACTTCTGTTTTTAGTACTTCATAAATCTGCAGTGAAGTTGAGATGAACAGAAGCCAAAACTTATTCTCTCTTATACAGGAATAGAATCCGAGACAAGTCTCTTTAAGGTGTCATCAACCTCTCAGAAAGACCCTTGCCCAAGGTCTTCTTACATATTTCAAAAGATAACTGAAGGGAAACAGATGTGCCAGAAGTTAAAAGAACAGACTGATCAACTGAAGACTAAAGTAATATTTTTAAAGATTATGACCAATAGAAGTGACCAAATTCAGACATAAGACATCATGCAATTAATGAAATATTGCATTTTTTCACTACAGGTACAAGAATTTTCCAAAAGCATAGCACAGGAGTCTCCTTGTCATTTGCAAGACAAGAAGCTGGTAAAAATTTTATCAAGTTTTAAACATCTTTGTTAGGGAATTTGATGTGCATAAGTATGAATGACTTTATAGCACCATGTTTCCTCTACACTGGGGGGCATAGAAATGTTCTGGTGGAAATGTTTTGCTGAAGATTAAGGGCTGTGACCTCCAGAGGTCTAGCTTTGTGTTTCACATATGTTGTACCCTTAATTATTAATGATTAATGAATTGAATTAAGACCTTTAATAATCTATTTCAAGCTTGATATATTTGGTAACTAGTACAAAATTTTGTCAATGTTTAATTTATACTATTTCCCCTTTCCCTCTACCCAACCTCTCAACATGCTGAGGTTCAGGATCTCCTTGATTATCTGGCTCAGGGGTTTGTGTTATAGGAGCTAAAAGAGCTTAGAGTTCTATTTCTATGTGTATTTATCCCTCGTTCATTCTCAGAGGAGTCTATTACTTATGGCTATTATTCCTCAGTGGCCACCCAACAATAAATCTGAGACAATGGTAGGCTTAAGAGAATAACATGCCAGCTGTTATACAGGGCAAGTCCATCCAGAGTTGATGGGTCCTGGGGGATACAGATTATAAAATTTGCCAATATCTGACAACTCAACATATAAAACTTTGAAAACTCAAACCTGATCTTAAAACTATGCTTTTCAGATGAAAATCTGTGATTTTCACATCCTTGCTTGTTGTTGCATTTAATCAAATCACTAATTTATATTGTAACCACAGTTCATCAGTGCCAGAGTTGTGGGAAGTTGGGGTGGAACATGGTAATGGGGCAAAAAGCTGAGATTGTTAGAGCCAGAAATGTGCAAAGTCAAAGATGTCATTCAGGCCACTGGGTCAGCAACAAGGCAGGTGGTCAGAAGTCCTGATGTGAAGGAGCACGAACAAAGCAATGGCAGGCTGTGCAGTAGAAACCAGACAGTATAGACAGAGGAAAGGAGGACTCAAATGTTAAGAGACACAGTTGATCACTCTCATTCATCTATTGTATTAATTAAATAACTTATTAAGTAATTAATTAATTCAACATATACTTATCAGGTACTTCCTATGTCCAAGACTCTGTACCAGGCACTAGAGATTTGGAGACAAAGAAACAATTTCTTTTTCAAGTGGCTTACAGTCTCCTGGGAACAGATAGGTAAATAGACAAGCAACACGAAGCTTGAGAAATAATGCTAATGGCAGCTTAGAAGCGGCTCACCCTTGACAGTTAGAGGGTACTTTGCAAGGCTCCCTGGAAGTGACTGACCTCGGAGTTTGGCATTGTAGGATGAATATGTATGAGATTGACAGGGTAGTTACAAAACAGTGGTCCAAGAAAAAGAATCACCAGTCACAATGGCACAGGGGACAGAAAACCCTGATGGGATGAGGAATCGTGTGGTACTGTAATTAGCCAGATGGAATCCAGGGTTCATGTGGTGAAGAGGAAGGGACAAGACAAGGACTATTCATGAAAGACCTCTAAACCATGCTAAGAAGATTATATTTCACCCTGAGTTGAGTGAGGAGGCAACACTGGAGGACTGAAAGCCAAGAAATGGTGAGCACCATGGGGGCAAGACTTAGGGACAAAGCCTGGCTAGGAAGCCATACTCCAGGTAACAAGTTATGAGCGCCTGAACCAAAACTAGCAATGAGGATGGAGAGGGGGACAAATCTAAGAGTTTAACAAAGTGGTTGCACATTAAGAGGGGAGAAGAAAGGAAGGGAGGAGGCTTGGATGAGTTTCAGATTTCTAGCGTGGGCAACCAAGGCCAGGACTAAAAATGGAAGATCCAGTTCCTAATGGGTGTGGGAGGCAGGCAGGAGGCAAGGTGCCAAGTTCATTTTGAGGTCCCTGTAGGACATCCAATTGGAAAGATCCAGTAGGCAATTAGAGCAATGGATTTGGACCTCAGAGGAGTTGCTTGGGCCAGAAATGTAAATCTGGATATAGTTGTGGGTTGAAGCTATGAAGTATATGAAGTTTACTCCCAGGCAAACCTGCAGAGTAAGCAGTAAAGAAGCCCAAGGAAAGAATCAGCAAACAGGGGCAGGTAAAAGAGGGTTCCTCAAAGGAGACTGACAAGCAGTGACCTCAAAGCTCAAGGCAGACCTGCAAGGGGAAGAGCTGTAAAGCCAAAAGAAAAGAAGGGGGTATGGGCCACAACAACACATGTTCAAATAACAGGAAAAAAAAAATCAAGAAGTGAATTGGATTTGGCAACCAAGAGATCATGAGGGACCTTGACAAGCCCAGTTTTATTTAATGAAGTGATTCTGTAAAAGCCAGATTGCCGGAGTGAAGCAGTGAATGATAAAAGAGATATCAAAAAAGTCTGGTTTTGGGGTGCCTGGGTGGCTCAGTTGGTTAAGCATCCGACTTCAACTCAGGTCATGATCTCACAGTTCGTGGGTTTGAGTCCTGCATCGGGCTCTGTGCTGACAGCTGAGAGACTGGAGGCTGCTTCAGATTCTGTCTCTCCCTCTCTCTCTGCCCCTACCCTGCTCACACTCTGCCAAAAATAATAAATAAATATTTTAAAAAAATTTTTTTAAAAAGTCTGGTTTTCAGGAACTGGGAGAACACAGATTTTTAAAGGGCTGAGCAAAGCAGAGGGAACTGGTTCAAGGCACTAGCCTTCTGAGGCCCAATCCAGGAAGTTTCCCCTTGATGCTAGAGGATATGAGGGGATTCGTATTAGGGCAGAGATGAGAGTCAAGGTGATTCCTGACAGTGTCAGCCTTGGCCTGAGATTTCCAGGCCCATTTGATTCAGCATTGGAAGAAGGCCAGAGAGGGCGACACTAACCTTCTCAGCATGAACAACACAACAGAATGGAAAGCATCTGGATGTTGGAACAGACAATGTAGTTCTATATACTGGCTGTATGATCTTAGGCACTTCCCATCTCAGAGTTGCCATGAGGATTACATGAGGTACATTTACAGCTAGAAAACTGTGCCCGATCTTCTTCTGAGATATAACACAATTTAAATCCCAAGATCTTAAATTATAATTTGTAATTGACTTTCTTTTCTCTTTCCTTTGAACACCTAATTCCTTCTTACGTTTTCACTATCTGCATGCTACCAATTCCTAAATTCCTGGTCCTACTTTCTCATCTACAGCTCCAAATGTTTGTGTGTATCTTTACTTGGCTCTCCCACTCTTGCTGAAAATTCTACATGTCCAACATTGACAGCTCCATTCAAATCTGTTAGCCTTTCCAAATTCCTCAGTTTAGTCAGGGGTTCACATTCTTTCCACCTCCCAAGCTAGAAACCTGAGCATTGTCAGTGAGATTTACAGTAGTACCAGGCAGGGTCCTGGCAGGAACTAGATGGTTTATTCCGATGGAACAACTGAGGGGATTTAATAAGGCATCATTTTACAACAGCGTGGGTAAGGTTAAGGGAAACCAATAAGGGACAGAAAGCATCTCATAGAAGGAACAGTGGGGCAGAAAGGAAGGAGGAAGAGCAGATATTGGAGCCTAGGGAGAGTAGCTATAATGGTAGGAGTAGCTGACAAGCTCTGCTTTTGGTAGAGAGACACAACCAATCCACTGGGATACAGGCAGGAGGACATCAGGGAAATAAAGACCCCTACCTCATCTTTCTTCATTTCCTCTCTTCTGCCATTGCTTTCCATTGACTGAAACCAATGCCAGGGTAGGGGAGCCTATTGGTGCAGTCCACTGAAGGTCAGCTTCCTGGCTGGGGCACGGAGAAAGATGGAGGACAAATCTGGGTGGGGGGAACATGGAAGACATCTACCACACTTGCCATTTTTTATGCCCTATGGTCAATATGTTTCCAAACTTGGAATAATAATCAGATTTAATAATGATGATGGTGATGATCCTGGCACTAAGCATTAACTCATTTAATTTTCACAGTATGAGGTGAGGGCTATTATTGTCTCAGATGAGAAAACTAAAGTTTAGAGTTCAAATTGACTAAAATCATAATAATTATTAGGTGAAAGAGTCTGAACTTGAACCCTGGGGTGTCTGATCCTGTAACCCTATTGTTGTGTCCCTCCAACCATCCTTTCCTCTCCATGTTCATGGACACTGCCTGGTCCAGGCCTTCCTGAGCATCCTTCAAGCCTGATGTAGGTCTCACTTCTTCCACTGAGCCATGGCAAAGTGCCATGGCAAAGTCCTTGAATCCAGTTTCTTTTCCCAACTGGAATAAAATCCCTGAGACTGATGTAACTTTTGTATCTCTCACACATTTAGCCCAGGGCCACGTATAGGCAGTGCTCAGGGAATATTTAGCTATTGGGGCTGCAGTGTTGAAGCCTCTATACATCAAGACCAGACCTTAACCTGCACCATGTAAGTGTTAATCTGCACGAGGCTGCATGTGTTGACGTCTAGAAGACCCATTTGAAGCTCTGGCTAAACTTCCTAATGCCCCATCCCTCCAAGTGCCATAGACTCAAACTCAGATCCTCTAACTTCAGTCCCTTTTAAGGTCCTTGTGGCTTCAGACATACCTCCTAGAGCTCCAATTTCCTCCCATATACAATCGAGATAATAAAATCTACTTTGCAACATTTACAACATTGATGTGTGGATTAAGTAAGATAATGCTCAGGAAAGTGCTCTATAAGCTAAAAGCCATTCTGCAATAGCACAGGACTATTGATATCCTATTAAGGAGTTCAGAGGCCTCTGAGTGGGCTCTGGGGAAGAAATCAGAAGTCGCCGTTTTGAAAAAGCTGTGTGCTAGAAGGGCATTGTGAATGTGGAGATGCCTGGGTTGCCTCTGTTTTAGATGTCAGTCTCTGAAACAAAACAATTGCCAGGAGAAAGATGGTGGCTTCATTTTGAAACTACTATAGTGTACACCCTCCTTGTATTTTGGGGGGAAACAACCACTCATGCGTGATCCTGGTGACTTTACTGCTGCAGGTCCTGGAGAAACTGCAGGGACATCTTGAACTACTGGAGCAGGAGTTTAGGGACAACAGGGAGAAGCATCTGACTTTGAAGCAAATTCACAGGCATGAATCCCCAGCTGTCGGTGACTTTGATCCAGAAAGGTCAGGCTTAAACTGTGTGAGGTGGAGGGGTCAGAGGCAACCTCCTTCAGGTGGGATTCCGATGTGGCTGCTGGCTTAATGCTTGTACAGCCCCTGGCCTAGGGTCAGCAAAAACTGTGCCATCAGTGAACAAGTGTTAGCGCATGAGACAAACAGTGTGGAACTCCCGCTACGTATAAGGTCCTGTCCTGGGCCCAGGGTGTCCTGGGCACCCAGGTGGAGTCCTCCACATGAACAATTGTCCCCCAGAGGAGCGATTTTGTACTACAATCCTGCCCTTTGTTGTGTGTCATAACTGGTTCTGAGACCCAGAACAGTGTAAGAAAATCCTGGAAAGGCTCACACGCTAACCCCAGAGGGCCTTCTCTCTAAGCTCCTTGTGTCCTGGCCTTCATCCCACTCCTTCCTCTGTCTCCCCTGCCTGGTTCTTCTGTCCTTCCCTTTTTCCCCCTTTTCTTTCCTATCCGCAGACAATTCCAAAGGGGCAGTGGGTATGAGAGGACCATTGCTAGGTTGGTTAATGTGGGGGTGAAGAACCCACAAAGCCTGATAAATTTAGGGAAAATATTAAAGCTTAAAGTCAAAATGACTTCTGAGTTAATTCACATTAGAAACTTGGATGCAAACTCACTGAAGTTTCCAACTGGCCATTTTTATGGCCCTGTGCTCCTCTCTCTCCAATCCAAACAATTTTAAGATGTATTCCAGGACTCAAGGCTAGGATTGTTTCCATTTAATTTCCTGGTATGAATTAAAAGAATCCATTTAGGAGACTTAATCTCTGTAAATTCAACTCTTTCTATTCATTGCATTTTAACATGGAATCTTTCTTGATGCCAGATTACTTTAATGGTTTATATTTCAGCACTAGTGTCCTGAGGTATTTTTTCCAAAGTACAATTTCACCTTTTCAAAATGAATGAAATCTCTGTCTACTGTTATTTCAATACTGAGTAATTAGACAGCAAGGATGAGGTTTTAATATTGATTTTTTTTTGCCCAAAGGTTTATTTTGTTTTCTGGGAAAAGAAAGATCTCTACATACTTTCACTATTTATTTAAAAACTAATAGAGTAAGGATATTTATTTTCTGAGGAATCCCACTTGTCTAGGCAGTCATTTTAAAGTTGGGCCTCTGTGCACATTAAGACCAAAGTTATGCAACACCTTATTTATATCCTAGTTACACCCACAGTGTGCTGGACCCAGTATAAATCAAAAAAGTTTCAGCTATAATTATGTCCCATATACAGGAAAAGCTTTCAACACTGGGGCAAGGGAAGACCCAGTCTCCGAAACTCGGTTAAAACCACCTCAGAGCAAGCAAGGCTGCTCGGTTTGACACTGGTCCTCTTGTTCTCTCATGGGCATAATGTGGCAGTGAGCAGAACCCCATACAATTAATTGTCCAGAACCTTCTAAGTGTTGAATCTAAAGGCCACTGTAGATGGCTTTCTGCAAGGGAAAGAATTCTGCAAGTTCATTGACTAATTACTTGTTTAAGTCTGCTATGTGCTCTTATTAAAACCTTATTGGGGCACCTGGGTGGCTCAAGTAATTAAGCATCCGACTCTTGATTTCTGCTCAGGTCATGACCTCGTGGTTCATGAGTTTGAGACCTGTGCTGACAGTGTGGACCCTGCTTGGGATTCTCTCTCTCTGACTCTCCCATGCACTCTTTCTCTCAAAATAAATAAACGTTAAAAAAAAACAACAGATGTATTATTGCCTTTAAAAGGTAATATGCAAAAATAATTCTTTTATTTCATGCATCTTGTTTGTCAGAATGTAGTCTGATAGTCATTTCACACGCTGACCCCAGAAGTCAAGGAGTCAAGAAATGGGGTTCTGCCTCCACCAATCCCTCTCTCTGATATTATCAACATACAATCTTCTGCTTTACGGAAAAGATCACAGAATCCCTCAAAAATGTCTTTTCTCCATCTCCAGATCTGCATGTTTTCACCTCCTCTTTCTTCCTTCACTCACCTCCAACCCATCTGGCCCTGGACCTTGGGCCCATTTCTTCCCACTACCTTCAGGTCTATCTCCACCATTTCAGAACTTCCTTCAAATTTTCAGCCTCTCCTTGTCCTCTGCTTAATTCTCATTTGCCTGCTAGATTAGAGCATATTTTCCTATATTTTACTTGATTATCAACAGTTTTCCATGCATAGATCTTTGTCCCACCGCTTGCTGAGTACAGCAGCCTTTCCCACAGGATGAAAAGGCCACTTTTATCATATAAAAAACCCTCCACATATAGATAGGACTGGTTCTCTTCCATCCCATTGATCTGCGTTTCTATTTCTACCTTAACCACACAGTTTTAAATTACTATAGTCTAGGGTTGCCTGGGTGGCTCTGTCGGTTAAATGCCCCACTTTGGCTCAGGTCATGGTCTCATGGTTTGTGAGTTTGAGCCCTGTGTTGGGCTCTGGGCTGACAGCTCAGAGCCTGGAGCTTGCTTCAGATTCTGTCTCCCTCGCTCCTCTCTCTCTGCCCCTCCTCCACTCATGCTCTGTCTCTTTCTCTCTCAAAAGTAAACATTAAATAAATAAATAAATAAATAAATAAATTACTATAGTCTAGTGTATATTTTGACATATTTCTTCTTTAAATTTTCTTTAGCTGTTCTTGAACACCCTTCTTACTAATAAACTTGATAAATAGCTCACCAAACCTCCTTAGGGACATGCCACTCGAATTTTGTTCAGAATTGTGTTGAATTTACAGATTAGAGAAGAGTTGAAATCTTTGCAATGAGTAGTCCCATCCAGGAGCATGTTTCCTTCATGCAGATTTCATGCATGTTTTGTTAGATTTATTCCTACCTATTTTGTAGGTTTTCTCAGCATTATTAACAGATGTTTTCTGTAATTGATATACAGGAAATAAAGAAAAACAATATATTTAACTTCTGCTGGGCTATCTTATGTATTTCTGTTCATAGTGTTTTTTGATTAGCTGTTGATTGTCTTAGTTTTTAGGTATGACAATCATAGCATTTGAAAATAATGACAGGTTCCCCCAACTCCCATTTCCCCCTAAATATTTATACTTTATCTTTTCTTCCATGATTCTTATATATCATATTTTTTAATCAATTTATTTTATTTGCTAGGTTTTCCAAAACAATGTTAAATAATACTAGCAAAAGCAACCATTCTTTTCATATTCCAAACAGTAATGGGATTTTTTTCAAGTATGATTCTTGCTGTAGTTTCAAGAAGATAAGTTTATCAAGAAAGTTTTCTTCTATTCTTGATTTACTAGGATTAGATTTGTTTTTTTAATGTTTTAATGTTTACTCAAATGGGATTTAGAAATCTATTTAGTTTATTTCCTAACTCTATTAATATAATAATAAAATGTATTAATAAATATCTTAATGTTTAGTTATAGAATGATTGGGAAATTTTTCCCTTTTCTTTTTATGTTTCAAAAGGGTTAAAGTCTTACTAGAACTCACCCATAATCCCACTTGGATTTGGTGCCTTTTGGGCTGGTGGATTTTTGATTATTTTTTCTATTTTTCTCTGGTTATTAGTTTTTTTCCAGATTTCCTACCTCTTTTTGAGTAGATTTTAATAATTTATGTTTTTATAGAGACTTGTCCATTTCATCTAGATTCTGAACTGTATTGGCATCAAGTTGTTCAATCCCATTTGATTTAAAATTTTTCTTCTGGTATATTTCCTTTCTCATTCTTAATGTTACTTATGCTTTTCAGTCAGACTTTCCTGTGGTTTCTTTTATAGATATTTTCAAAGACAATGTTTTATTTTATTAATCAAATTCTTTTAAATTATATTTATTTCTCCTTTTGGGGGGTTCATTTGGTAGTTCTTTTTTCTATTTTCCTGTTTTGGATACTTGGTTTATTGATTTTGAACTTTGCTCCCTTGTAAATGCATGCTAAAGCTATAAATTTTTCTCAGAGTACTGCGCTAGCTACATTACATTGGTTTTATATGTTTTTTTCACATTTATTATTCACTTATAGAGTATCCTTAATGTCTATTAACCCAAGAGTTAGTAAGATGAGTGTTAAAATTTCCAATTAGTTGTTTGTTCTTGTTGTTGCTATCTTTTTGTTATTAATTTCCAGTGATCAAATTTTTAAGACTTTAATTTTTTAAGACTTTAATTTTTAAGAGCATTTTTCATAGGAAAATTGAGAGGAAGATACAGAGATTTCCCACATACCTCTGCCTGCACACATGCATTATCACCATTATCACCCCTCACCAGAGTGGTACATTTGTTACAACTGATGAACCTACACAGATCCTAACTGTTCAAAGCCCATTTTCTGCATTAATGGTTTACTGTTGGTACTGTACATTCTATGGTTTTGGACAAATGTATAATGACTTGTATCCATCTTTATAGCATCAGAGAATTTTCACTGCCCCCAAAATCATCTGTACTCCACCTATTCATCTCTCTGTCCCCACCCCAACCCTTGGCAACCACTGATCTTTTTACTATTACTATTTATTGCTTTTTACTATTTCCAGAATGTCACATAGTTGGAATCATGCAATGTGTAGACTTTTCAGATTGGGCTTCTTCCACTTAGTAATATGCATTTAAGGTTCCTACATGTCTTTTCACAACTTGATAACTCATTTTTTTTAAGTGATGAGTAATATTCCATTGTCTAGATGTACCATAGTTTATTTATCCATTCACCTCCTGAAGGACATCTTGGTTGCTATCAAGTTTGACAAGTATGAATATAGTTGCCATAAACATCTGTGTTCACGTTTTTGTGTTGACATAAGTTTTCAACCCCTTTGGGTAAATACTGAGTACATTGGATTGTATGGTGAGAATATGTTTAATTTTTTTTTGTTAAATTTTTTTTTTTCAACGTTTTTTATTTATTTTTGGGACAGAGAGAGACAGAGCATGAACGGGCGAGGGGCAGAGAGAGAGGGAGACACAGAATCATCGGAAACAGGCTCCAGGCTCCGAGCCATCAGCCCAGAGCCTGACGCGGGGCTCGAACTCACGGACCGCGAGATCGTGACCTGGCTGAAGTCGGACGCTTAACCGACTGCGCCACCCAGGCGCCCCAGAATATGTTTAATTTTTAAAAAAAAACTGTCAAACTGTCTTCCAAAGTGGCTGTACCATTTTGCATTCCCACCAGCAGTGAATAAGAGTTCCTATTGCTCCACATCCTTGCCAGCAATTGGTATTGCTAGCATTCCATATTCTGACCATTCTAATAATGTATAGTGGTATCTCATTGTTTAAATGTGCATTTCTCTGATGAACTATAATATGGAGCATCTTTTCATATGCTTATTTCCCATCTTTATATCTTCGTTGGTGAGATATCTATTAAGGTCTGTAGCACATTTTAAAATTGGGTTGTGTGTGTTTTTTTATTGTTGAGTTTTAAGAGTTCTTTGTATATTTTGGGTACTAGTCATTTATCAGAAATGTCTTTTGCCAATATTTTTTCCTGGTCTGTGGCTTATCTTCTCATTTTCTTGACATTGTCTTTCTCAGAACATAAGTTTTAATTTTAATGAAGTCAAACTGATCAATTATTTCTTTCAGGGATAATGCCTTTGGTGTTGTATCTCAGAAGTCATCACCATACCCAAGATTATCTAGGTACTCTACCATGTTATCTTGGAGTTTTATACTTTTGCATTTTACATTAGGCCTGTGATCCATTTTGAGTTAATTTTTATGAAGGATATAACATCTGTGTCCAGATTCAAATTCTTTTTTCCACATGGATGTCCATATGTTCCAGCAGCAATTGTTGAAAAGACTATCTTTCTTTGCTCCATTGAATTGCCTTTTCTCTTTTCTCAAAGATCAGGTGACTATAGTTATGTGGGTCTATTTCTGGGTTGTCTATTCTGTTCCACTGATCTGTTTGTATAGTCTTTCACCAATACCACACTGCTTTGATTGCTGTAGCTTTATAGTAAGTCTTGAAGTTGGGTAGTGTCAGTCCTCCAACTTTGTTCTTGTCCTTCAATATTATGTTGGCTATTTTGAGTCTTTTGTCTCTTCATATAAACTTAGAATCATTTTGTCAATAGCCACAAAGGAACTTGCGGGGATTTTGACAGGGGTTGCATTGAATCTATAGATTGAGTTGGGAAGAATGGCCATCATGACAATATTGAGTCTTCTTGTTCATAAACATGGAATATCTCTCCATTTATTGAGCTCTTTGATTTCATTCATCAGAATTTTATGTTTTCCTTATACAGATCTTGTATATATTTTGTTAGATTTATACCTAAGTATTTCATTTTTTGGATCTTAATGTAAATAGTACTGTCTTTAATTTCAAATTCTACTCGTTCATTGATAGTATATAGCAAAGTGATTCACTTTTGTATATTAAACTTGTACCCTGTAACTTCTCTATAATTGCTTATTAGTTCCTGTTTTTCTGTTGATTCTTTTGGATTTTCTACACAGACAATCATGTCATCTGTGAACAAAGACACTTTTATTTCTTCCTTTCCAATCTGTATACCTTATATTTTCTTTTCTTGTCTTATTGCATTAAGTAGGACTTCCAGTGCAATGTTGAAAAGGAGTGGTGAGAAGGGACTTCCTTGCTTTTTTCCTGATCTTAGTTAGAAAACAGTGATATAATTATTAATGATTTGGAATTTGTTGAGATTCTTCTTTGTGGATTAATATAAGGTAAATTTTTATAAATGTAATGGATTTGAGGAAAATGGGTTCTTCCTGGGTAAAATAGGTATTTATATTTATAGATACATTTACACATATACATATATGTATACATGTATATATATATGTGTACAGATGCATATAGATGCAGCTTGTTAATCAAATTCTTCAGATAGTTCATTTCCTTCCTCTTTTCAATTGATATAAATCATTATTTCCATGGAATCATAGCTCTTAGAACTGTAAAGGATCTCAGGGTGCCTGGGTGGCTTCGTCGGTTAAGCATCTGACTTCAGCTCAGGTCATGATCTCTGTGGTTTGTGGATTTGAGCTCCATGTCGGGCTCTGTGCTGACGGCTCAGAGCCTGGAGCCTGCTTCCAATTCTGCGTCTCCCTCTCTCTCTGCGCCTCTCCCACTTGTTCTCTCTCTCTCTCTCTCTCTGTCTCTCAAAAATAAATAAATGTAAAAAAAAAAAAAGAAGAACAGTAAGGGATCTCAAAATAATTAGATCCAGAGATCCAGATAAGCAGAGTATTGTTTTCCCATGTTATAGTTGAGACATTGGAGGCACAGGAAGATTAAGTGATTTTCCCAAGGATACACAGCTAATGAATAACAAATAGAGGATTAGAGCCCAGGCCTTTGGAATGAAACTCTAAACAGGATGCATGTCAGGGCGGGTGTCCATTATCCTTCCTGTCTGAAGCCAAACCACCTTAATAATATAGACCAATGCTATATTCAAGAACTGTTGTTACTAATTAGAATGTTGACTGCATATCCAATAAGATGCTTGTTTATGTTTATTAGAGAAGTGGAAGGTGAAATCTTCAAGTTAGAGATGCTACTTGAAGATGTTAAGGAGAAAATTAATAAGGGCAAATATACGTCAGCCGTCTGTCTTCCCGGGAGTTCTCCAATCATCCCTGATGAGTTGGCATCCACATCCTCTCCACCCTCAAATGAGGTAATACAGCAACCTACAGCCTAATTTTATGCCAGGAAAAGATGTTTTTTATGCATTTATAGAATCCTAATTCATGAACTCATGAATTCTATTTTAATATCTCATGGAAATTTAACTTTCCAAAGTCCCATGGAACCAGCTTTTAAAAATTAGAAGCTATTTTAAGTGTTGGTTTTTGAAATATCTTAATAGTTTAAGATGTAACAACTCAGTTTAAACTGATGAACCACTGAAAAGCTATTTCTTCTGGATGAATAGCAACATTTTTGTGGATCGTGCCTGGAAGAAATAATTTTTCTTCTTAATAGTTTTATATTCCCTCTTCTACATAAAGAATAACATACTCAGCAGGAAGAACTATTTTCCACGAGTCCACTTCTGCATTTTCCTTCTCTCAAGTTCAATTCTTTTGGATTGTTTACATATGCAAGATTAGGAATTCAAATCAATCACCACCCAGTATTTCTACACTTTTTGTCTTTGTGGCCTCAACTATCAGAACATTCAGACTAAATTAAAATTCTGAGAAACTGAATCATCTGGATAATTGCCTTAAATTGACTCTTTTGTTTCAGACAGAATTTGCCTGTGGCTGACATTCAAAATCTGAATAGGTTTTTGTTAGAGTTAAGAACAAAATGCTGAAGATTATATAAATATCAGCCTTGCCAGAGAAGTGCAGTTGCCCCTTCAAAACAACCTGCCCAGCAAAATTTCATCCATTTATGTAACCTTGACACAATGCCTCCCCATCCCAGGCAGAATTCTTTGTTCAGACCTCTGTGCCCCACAGCACTGTGTCTCATTTGTCCCTGTGCCTTTGTACCTATCTTTTTATCCCAAACATCTGACTAAACGCCTGGTGTAGCATGAATGCTCTGTATAGTAACCTCTGGGCCCTTGTGGATTTAAGAGTTTCAACACCTCACAACTGTCTCCAAGGTTCACAGCACTTTATGCCTCCAGTTCTGAACCTGAACTAGCTTCCAGGTGGTGCGAGGGAGCCCAGGAGTCAGCTTAGCCTTCCGCCCAGCAGCTCCCTCAGGTCTGGGTTTGCTCTCCTTTATTTGGTCCCAAGTTTACAGCACTTGCTGTGAAATAATGAGAACTCTGTAACTTTGTGATAAATAGCCCTGAAAAGAGAGTACTGCTAGGATCATTCATTCCTTCATTCATTCAGGTACTTTTCAGGTATTGGGGTATAACATAAACAAAGCAGGGGCACCTGGATGGCTTAGTTTGTTAAGCGTCTGACTTTGGCTCGGGTCATGATCTCACAGTTCGTGAGTTTGAGACTGGGATCAAGCCCTGTGCTGACAGCATTGAGCCTGGAGCCTGCTTCAGATTTGGTGTCTCCCTCTCTCTCTGCCCCGGCCCCACCCCTGCTCACACTCTGTCTCTCTCAAAAATAAATAAACACTAAAAAAAAAAAAAAAAAAAAGCAGACAAATTACTTGCCCTCAAGATGCTTACATTTCTGTGAGGGACACATACAATAAACAAAATTAATGTGTGGTTACAGAATGTTAAAAGTGAGATGCATTTAACATTATACATTCCTGTGACTCTGAAGCCGAACTGCCTGGGTCTGAGTACTGGCTCTGTCACTCATCAGCTTTGTGACCTCGGGAAAGTTACGTAACCCTCTCTGTGCCTCAGTTTCCTCCTCTGTAAAATAAAGATAATAAGATCTGCCCAAGCTTCCAAGTCCTCTTCTGCAAAAAGTCTCTGCAAACTGTAAAGCTCTGAACCAACAGAATTATTGTTTACTTCTCATTATAATTTTGTTATCATTTTAGGCCCACAGAGTTTTAATCCCAGCACTTCCAATTAATTTATAATGAAATAACCTCAAGTGTGGTCCCCAGACCAAGAGCATTAACATCACCTGGCAGCTTGTTAGAAATTGGCATGATGCTACAGTGTCAAGTTAATATAAGTAAAATATGTGAAACAGAGCCTGGCTCATAGAAAGCATACTACCTGGGTGTTAGCTTTCGTGACTATTAAGTAATGGAATGTGACCAAAAGTCACTCACTGTGGGAGGGCAAAGTCACTCGGAAGACATGGTCAGGGAAGGTAAGATTTGAATTGAGTTGGTTGGGAGGGAGGGATGAGAAGGCAGTAGGTAGGTGAGGAGTCTGGGGACAAGGACTCCAGGTAGGATGTGATGGTGCCTTAGGGGTGGGGTGGTGATGCTGGAGCCCTTGGTGCCCTTTCCCATGGGAACTGATTGGAGCCCTTTCCCCTGGGACTGCAACCTTAAAGGCAGTCCCTCTGTGTGGCTCCGTGGATTCCCAAGGAACACTGGGGCCATCCTTTGGAGCCCATGTGGGCGTGAGGGGACAAAGGGCACCCCGGCAGGAGGACCCCCTCCTCCGAGGGGCTTGGTGGCCTGGCCCCACAGCCCTGAGTCCTCAGCCCTGCAGGCCCCCCTACCAGTTCCCTCAACACAGCGACAGGCCCCTTCCTTCTCAGACAAGTTCCCAGAGGAAAGAGGGAGAGTGGCCACATGATGTCTCCATCACACCCTACCTTAGGTTGCTCCTTCCCATTATCCCAGGAATGCTGAAATTAAATTCCCACTGACTGTTAGGCAAATAATCCCCCAAAGTGAGACTCTCACGTAGCCTAAGAACTGATTCTAAAAACTTCCTTAAAAAACAAAAATACCAAAACCCAAACGACAACAACAACACGGAGTAACTAGATCAAATGGCCATAAGGTTGTCCTCTGATTCCAGGGTCATGTCCAGCAGCCCAGTCCTGCTTAGTTCAGTTCATTCGGCTGAATCTCTGACCATAACCAGTGTTACTTACTGAATGTGGCTCTGAAACTGGCATTGTTGAGATCACCTGGCTCTTATACTAACACCTTGGGTGTTAGTGCTGGAGACAGCTGCTGGTATTGCTAATGTTTCCCACTCTCTCAGCACTCAGGAAACACCAGTCTGAGGCACCTGTTCTAGATCAGGGCTTCTCCAACTGCAGTGCATCTAGGAATTGTCTGCAAATCTTACTGGATGCAGGCTTGATTCAGTGGGTCTGGGGTGAGCCTGCAATTCTATAGTTCTAACAAGCTCCCAGGTGATGCCAATACTTCTGGTCTGGGGACCACACCTTGAGAGTATTTCTTTTCTTTTTTAAAAAAATTTTTTAATGTTATTTATTTTTGAGAGAGAGAGAGAGAATAGAGTGTGAGTGAGGGTGGGGCAGAGAGAGAGAGAGAGAGAGAGAGAGAGACAGAATCCAAAGCAGGCTCCAGGGTCTGAGCTGTCAGCACGGAGCCCATGAACCATGAGATCATGACCTGAGCCAAAGTCTGATGCTTAACCAACTGAGCCACCCAGGCACCCTGAGAGTATTTCATTATGAATGAATTGGGAGTACTGGGATTAAATACCCCCCCTGGGTCTAAAATGATAATGACAAAACTATAATAAGCAGTAAACAGTAATAGTTCTGGTGGTTCAAAGCTCCACAGTTTGTGAAGACTAGGCAGAAGAAGAGTTGGAAACTTAAGAAGGTAAGATTTGCCCAGGACAAATATCACGGGACACTGGATCCCCCAGTTCAGGAGGGGGGCACCTGCCTACATTCTGCTCATGTAAATCTGCCTTAAATGTGAAGTGCAGGGCAACCCCTGTAGGCCTAAAAGTGAGAACTGATGAAAGAAAACACAGGGAAAACCCTTTATTTTTTAACTATAAAAATGATTCATGCTTACTGCAAAAAAAAAAAAAAAAAAATTAGAAGGTAGAAAAAAAGTATAAAGAACATTTCACGGAAAGAAAAAGCATAGCTAATATATTAGTGTGTGTCTGCCCAGTCTTTTTTTCTTCTCTGCATACATATACATTTTTGCAAAAATGAGATCATACTGTATGTATTGGTGTTTTATAGATGTTTTTTAATGTTTATTTATTTATTTTGAGGGGGGTGGGGTAGGGGAGGGGCAGAGAGAGAGAGGAGAGAGAGAATCCCAAGCAGGCTCCACACTGGCAGCACAGAGTCCGATGCAGGGTTTGATCCTATGAACCGTGAGATCCTGACCTGATCTCAGGTCATTGAGAGTCAAATGCTTAACTGACTGAGCCACCCAGTCAGGCTATACATATAGTTGCCCCATACGTATTGTTTTATGATGCTTTTTTTCATTTAACATTCTATTGTGGGCATCTCAACAATCACTTAGAATAGATCTATAGCTTCATTTTTAAGGATTCCATTGTATTTCATTATACCAATTCATTTAACCAGTCCCTTGTTGATGGACATTCAGGTTTTTTCCAGTTCTTTGATACGATAAACACTGCTTCAGTAACATCATTTTATATGCAAGCTTTTGGCCATACTTGATATTTCCTTAAAATAAAAACCTAGGAGTGCAGTTAATGGTTCAAGAGGCACAGAGTGCAAATTCTGATAAGCTGGCCCTTAGCAAGGTGGTATCTGTCCCAGCTGTGCACGGGAAAGGAGATGTGTTCACCTGAGTGCACCCTGGGTATTTTTTTCCAACCTTTGCTAAAGTGATAAGTGAAACCAGTTTCTCATTGTTTTCATCTCTATTTCTTTGACTATTTATGAAATTTAACTCATTTTCACGTTTCTTGGCCATTTGACAACATCAACATTTTAACTAATATTTGCAAAACTGAAACTGCAGCCACTTTTTTAAGGCAGACATATTGAAAAATATTAAGAACCAATAATGTTCAATATTGAGGTTTTTATTACATAAAGTGCTCTGACAAATGCACAAAGGAGTAGTAAAATTATGGTTAATAACACAAACATATGGGTAAAGGTTCAAATCCCAGCTCTGCCACTTACACCCTGTGTGACCTTGCCAGGTTGTTTAAATCCTCTGAGCCTCAGATGATTAAAAATGGGCATTAAAATGGGCACAACGTTTCAGGATGGTGGGAAGGAACAAAGGAGGCTGTATGAGAAGCACGTGACCCAATGAGTGATCAACAAATGGTTGAAACCCTCCAAAAAATTAATGGACAAAGGATATGAACTAAAAGTCACAAGTAGGAAACACAGCCAATAAATAAGCACATGGGAAAATGTTTATCTCCTTTAATAATAGAGGAAATGCTAATTAACACAAGGTGCCACCTTCCCCTTCTTGAAATTACCAAAAACATTTTCAAGGATAATTCCTGATGCAGAGGAAGGTGTGGTCAAACTGAGCTGCCCACATTTTGGCGGTTGTGTAATTCTTACCACGTTTGTGGAAAGCAATTTGGCAATATGTATCATCATGCAAACATGTTCACAACCTTTGACCTAGACATTTCCTAAGGAAGTAATTCAAAATATGGAAAAAGCTATCTGTACAATGATGCTTATGCCAGCATTGTTTATAATGGCGAGAAGAGCACGGTTTCTGTTTACATAAAGGGTAAAACCATAGTAAAAAAATATACATGGGGCGCGGGGGTGGGGGCGGCGTCAGGCCTTTTCGGTGAAGTAGTGTAATTTCTCTGTGTTAAAAAGGGACATATAGACACCTTAAGCCTCTAAATGATTTCTAAATCTCATTTTAATTCAGTTTAATGCATTTCTTTGGAAAAGCTTTTAGACCTCTACTAACAGTGGTCAGATTGATGGATTTAAGTATCTTCTTAAATCTGTTCATCCCCTGGTGGAGCTTGGGGTCATTTGAAACTAAGGAAAGAAAAAAAGGGGGTGCAGGGAAGTATTCTCTCATCTGTAAACTAGATTTTCAAATGTTTGGAGAAGGAAAGAAACCAAGCCAGTGTTGCGGCCTTCTTTCTCTGAGCCCCAGGCCATTACAACACAGACCCCATCGAGGGAGTGAGAAATCAGGACTGAAGGAGTCCTGGAGTGGTGAGTTTGGCTGCCTCTGTGTGTGAGCAGCAGAGGGATGAGTCACTTCCTCAATCACATCCACATCTGTCTGTGCTTTGTGGTGCAGGAGAACCCCAACAACACCTCAGGAAGGCCCAGTCGTGCAGAGACAGCCAGTCCAAGCTGTGCCTGTAGCCACCTGGTCTTTGAATGGTGAGGGCTTCTCGCTGCTAAATTCCCAGGGTGGGTGGAAGCCGGTTCTGGTATAATAGCTCCAGTGAGAGTGGGCGTCAACTACTGGAACAGGTGCCAGAAGCCACTGGCCAAGTCACAGAATCACAGATCTCAGGGCTGGGCATGCCCAGCCTCCCTCCTGTTTCACAAACCCTTCTAGCAGTGGCTCGAGTGAGGAGAGCATCAGAGTCATTGGGGAGATTTTTTGATCATGCACATGCCTCAACCTCACCTAGTATATCAGACTCACCAGGGCTGGAGCCCTAGTAGGAATACTTTTAAATCTGCTCAAGATTCTCCTAATTCCCTTGGTTAAGAATCAGGGCTGCGGAACACGAAGGGTGGTTTGTCCTGTAGGCTGCATTTGAACATTATCCACACGGGAGATTATTGGGCACCATTATATAGCAACTTCTCATGATGAGTGAAAATCTTCCCTGTCCTTCCCTCTGTCCCCAGTCCCACTGGAAATAAGCCTAATCCCATGTATAGGGGTTTACTTCTCCCCATTCTTCAGCGAGAAATCTGGAGGTTACAAGCTGTAATTGTGCAAAAAAAAAGCTATAGATGTAAAATCCTAAGGAGAAATCCTTCGTGTTCTTAAAACTTTCTTTGGCTCGGGGCGCCTGGGTGGCTTGGTCGGTTAAGCGTCCGACTTCGGCTCAGGTCATGATCTCACCGTCTGTGAGTTCAAGCCCCGCGTCGGGCTCTGTGCTGACAGCTCAGAGCCTGGAGCCTGCTTCCGATTCTGTGTCTCCCTCTCTCTCTGCCCCTCCCCTGTTCATGCTCTGTCTCTCTCTGTCTCAAAAATAAATAAACGTTAAAAAAAATTAAAAAAAAAAACAACTTTCTTTGGCTCAACTGTTAGGCCATATGGATTCAAAATCCTTTATTTGAAGCTTCTATCAGTTAGTGAGAGGCACGAACTCCAAGCTCAGGAGGCACTGTGGACTTCTGCCAAAGCTTGGCTAATTTACCTTCCAAAGGTCAAGAGTCAAGGAGGGAGGAGCAACCATTCCTTGTGGTTTAGCAACCACTATTACATGCACATAATAAGCTCTAATAGAAGCAGATGACAAGGTCTGAAGTTAGAAAGCATTCCGCCACGGGAATGGGCACTTGTCATAAGTGTTCCACTGAGTTTCCGCCCCCTGAAAAAGGAAACAGCATGCTGTTTGTGCTAAATATGACCATGCGTCATCTGGTGTGGACCATTATTTTAACTGACATGCCAGTCATCAGCTTTGACCCTCCTTTTAAATATAGGAGGCAATAGTGATGCCTACTCCCTGAGTCACCACAGGCCCACTATTTTTATTTATTGAGTTAAACCTAGGTTTTGGGATTTTTTTTAGATTTTATTAAGTATAATAAAGATAGTTTGACATTTCAAAACCATTCTGATGAAGGATTCAAGGTACTAAATGTTTGTCTTTCAGATTCCTAGTCTAGAACTTCAGATACTCTTTACATACCAAGTCAAGGACCAATGTCCCAGACTAAATTTTCTGTTTTATCATGGACAAGAGGGAAGGAAAAACACAACCAAGTGCGAAATCAGATCTAACAATGCATCTAACACTGGGGTGTGAAGTGGAGATACACATGATTTATAAATTGAAATCTTGGTAAACTACCTAATACTCCGAGGAATTAATTGAACAAAGGGCTATACATACTCTTTGCTCTTCTAAAAGATTTGATATCTCTCAGACAAGACATGTGCTTTATGAAGCTAGCTGGCCTTTGAGGGATATTTTTATATATATGCAGATCAATGGTCTATATGCTACATATAAAATGCAAATCCCTTTGTGTTATGTCTGATGCAGGATTTGGGATTTAAGAGTCCACTTTAGCTACTCAGTCTTCTTGGAAAACTGTCTTCTCAAGTAGAATTGCCCTTAGCTCTTATGGTTGGCAAGAAGATTTTAAGCGCACAAAGAAGTTTAAAAGAGGCAGAAAAAGAAAGTCATGTGTTAGACTGAACTCACTTGAAAGAGATCCAAGTTTTCCACTTTGGAGAGCAGATGTTCAAATGCCCCGAAGGGGGAGGGTGGAGACAGAAAATGAGGTGTGAGAAAATATGTGACTCAGGAGGAGAGCATGTTTTTCCAAGGAGAGGGGAAGGGCCCAGCTCATCAGCCCCCAACCCCACCAACTCCAGAGCACAGTGGCTCTCTCCACAGAAGGCCGGCCTGGGCATAGGCCTAGGCATAGCTGGGTGTGCTGCATTTGCCAAGCAACTCCTAGGGCTCTCACCCCATCCTCGAGGGGATCAGCCTCATTTCTCACCAGCCACGTGCAGCAGATCTTGGGCACAGTGCCTTCCACACTAAGAATGAGCCACTTTCCCGGAGGGGCTATTACCATATCGCTGGGGCTGAGCAAGGGCTTTGTTAAGAATTGTGATTAACTAGAATTCCTTTGAAGGGGTTAGGATTTCTGTGAAGAAGCCAGGCAGAAGCTACAGCCAAGTCAGAGGGTGTCCTGGTAACTGAAATTGTAAGGCATCTTTCTGATGCCCCCTGGTGGCCTTGTACAGCTAAAGTTAACCCTACATGCTCCCTTAGCTTTTAGCCCCATACACACAGGACAAAATCCACCTTGCTGGGCTTTTTAGACACATTCAGCTTATATTTACGGAGCCAAAGCCACGGGACCTAGTACTGCCATGTGGCACATCTTCTTCCCCTGATAAGAAGTGAATTTGAGGAGTGCCTGGGTAGCTCAGTCAGTTCAGTGTCTAACTCTTGATTTGGCTCTGGTCATGATCTCACAGTTTGTGAGATCGAGCCCCATGTTGGGCACTGCACTGAGCGTAGAGCCTGCTTAAGATTCTCTCTCTCTCTCTCTCTCTCTCTCTTTCCTTCACCCCTACTCATATGCACACACTCTCACTAAAATTAAAAAAAAATCATTTAAAAAGAATTGAATTTGAGACATGAGTATGAAGAAAACTCCAAATATAATTCCATACTTCAAATTTCTATATTGCATATGTGTGCATGATAATTAGATATTATCCTCTGGGGAACAAACCAGATTTACTTTCAACATCTGGTAGACCTGTTCTTACCAGGCCAAGTTGTCGCTGGGTGCAGTTTCTTATAGGGAAGCTCTAAGAAAGGCAGGCAGAAGGGATCTCTGTGTGGAGGACAACATGCCACGCCCGTATCATCCCAGTCTCTGATACAAGAAATTTAACATTTCAGTTTTACCGATACTCTCACGATTTCTATTAGAAGTATGTTAATAAAAAAAATAAATAAAAAATAAATAAAAAAAATTAAAAAGAAGAAGTATGTTAAATGTTTATTGGATCTTATGCATCTTTTTTTAGGAAGGAAAATATGGAGAAAAAAGGGCACAGAAGGCCCAGCTGTGGAAGGTGTCCCACTGCCCTTCAAGAAAAGGCACTGCACGCAGACTCAATTCTCGGTAAGTTAAGGGGCCTGGTGCTGTGGGTACTCTGTCTTCAAGGTCCCTCTCCAGGGGTCTGCCCACTTTAGGCAGACCATCTGCCACACCAAATAGCATTACCCAGACTAGGGTGTTACATATTGTGTTTTTTTGCAAACCGTAAAAAATTAATAATTAAATAGATTCAAACAGATCAAGTGTGGTCAGAGAGTGCGAAAGTGCCCACCTCTGTTTGTGTGGGAGCCACAGGACTCCATGCACTCAGTCGTGCAGTGGCCTTAGTTCTATGTGTCATCCTTGCAGCACGACCCATAATCTGCACCTGGTGAGCTCACAGGACGTGGGAGAGTTGCTGCCGACTTGTCCATAACATTTCCCAGAAGCAAAGAAAATGAGAGCTGGGAGGGGACCTGGAGAGCACCAGGTTATGGAATTCAATGATTTTTAGTCATAGGAGCCTTCCTCCAAAGGTAGTTTAAGCAGAAAAACATCCCTGGCAGAACCGCCCTGGGTGAGGAAGAGGTGAGGCCAAGGCCTGCCTGTTCAGGCAGCTCCTGAGCATGAAAATCACCACCTGAGCCTAGTCTACCCTGTTTCTACGTGAGAAACCAGGTCCGGAGAGCTAAGGAGGCTTGTTTACATTCATACAAGCTGTTAGTCAAGAGCCTTTCCTTCAAGTCAGTATTTTTTTGCTATGTCACATGGAGTTCTACTTCTTCTCTGCAGACGACTCATTTTTTTTTACTTTTTAAATGTTTATTTTTGAGAGACAGAGAGACAGAGAGTGAGCAGGAGAGGGGCGGAGAGAGAGGGAGACACAGAATCCAAAGCAGGCTTTAGGCTCTAAGCTGTTAGCACAGAGCCGATGCTGGGCCTGAACCCATGAACCATGAGATGACCTGAGCCAAAGTCAGACGCTTAACTGACTGAGCCACCCAGGCTCCCACCTCCCTTTTTAAAATTTTTTAAATGTTTACTTATTTTTGAGAGAGAGAGAGAGAGCGAGAGCATGAGTGGGGGATGGGCAGAGAGAGAGAGGGAGACATGGAATATGAAGCAGGCTCCATGTTCTGAGCTGTCAACACAGAGCTCGACACCCGGGCTCAAAATCATGAATCGAGAGATCATGACCTGAGCCAAAGTTGGCCACTTAACCGACTGAGCCACCAAGGCGCCCAGATGATTCATTTTCTGATGGTAATAGTAATGTTTCATTGACTGAACACCTACTATATCAGATGCTGTCACAGAGCTTTCAGAATGTGATCAGAAGGCCCTTGGGGGTCCCTGAGACCCTTTCAGGGGACCACAAGGTCCTCTCTTTCCCAGCTACATATCTGTGCAAAGCCAATACTGAAGGAGATTGAATGGAGGTGCAGCTATGTAATCCAGCCGCCTTCTATTAAGCCAGATATTCAAGACACTTGCCCAAACATAAAATACTGCCTCTTCTAATACTCTTCATTAAAAAAAAAAAAAAAAATAACCTCTTTGCATTAAAAACCTGTTATTTGGTGAGCATAAAATGAATTACTGTTGGTTTTAAATGACATAATAAATAAAATATTTTTAAATGCCTCAGTTTAAAATTCTATTAAAAAAAAAAAGCCTTGGGGTGGCTGGGTGGCTCAGTCAGTTAAGCATCTGACTCTTTATCTCCGTTCAGGTCTTCATCTAAGGGTCATGAGTTCAAGCCCTGTGTTGAGCTTCACACCCAGCATGGAGCGTACTTAAAAAATAATAATAATAAAAATAAATAAAGAAAAAAAACTTAAAGCCCTAGGACTGTCCATTCAGTCTTGGGAAAATTTGAATGATTCTGCACAAGCAAAAATGACTTGAAATTTATAAATAGGTACCTCTATACCAGTCCATCATCAACTGACTGTTGTATAATAGCTCTTCTCCAATACAGGGGGAGATTTTTCACCACAGGTGTAAAAAAGGGTGCATATTATGATATATGATAGATAAAAACTGTAATAAGCAGAAGCTCTTTAAGGTCCTCAATTTTAAGAGTGTAAAAGGGTTCTGAAAGAAAAAAAAATTGAGAACTGCTGACATAGTGTATAACATTTAGCTATCCTTATACCCCTGTAAGTAGGAATTATGATTTTTATTTTACAGATAAGGAAATGGAGACTCAAAGAAATTTAATGACTTGCCAGTCAAAGAGCAGTTGTATTATCTACTGCTGTGTAATGCAGTATCCCAAAACTTAATGGTTCAAAACAAAAAACATTTTCTATCTCATAATTCCTATGGGTCAGGAATTTGGGGGCAGCTTAGCTGGGTGAATCAGGCTCAGGTTCTCTCATGAGGCTATGGTCAAGATGTTGGCCAATACTGCCATCATATGAAGGCTTGACTGGACTGGAGAATCTGCTTCTAAGATGGTTCACTCACGTGGCCATTGGCAGGAGGTCTTAGTTCCTCATCATGTGGGCATTTCCAGTAGGTTGCTTGAGTGTCATTATGACATGGCAGCCAAGTGATCTAGGTCTTTTATGACCTAGTTTTGGAAGTTATACACCATCACTACCACTTTATCTGTGAGAAGCAAGTCACTAAGTCCAGTCCACACTCAAGGAGAGTGGAATTACGCTATACCTTTTGAAGAACATATAAAAGAATTTGTGGACATATTTTCAACCATCACAGCTAACTAGCGGTAGACCCAGACTGCAAACTCAGGTCTGTCTGAACCTCATGCTATTGTAATTTCCTTGAGCTCTGGATTGAGAAGGAATTCAATGACTATTGACTGACTGAGATTTGGGGGGGTGGGGTGGGAAAACCATCCCTAGAGCTCATTCCATTTATGACTTACTCTTTGAAAGATAATGTTACAAAGGAGCGTAATCACGAGAGAAGTAAGGCAGGTAGCCCTGACAGATGCTTTGTCACTCGGCCTCATCTCTCCTGGAACTGAGATGTTGTTTGAACACCCAAGCCTGTGTGCTTACCTATCCGGCCCAGGATCTCATGTTCTGGTCTTATCTGGAAGTCTCCACTGCCCACAGCCTGCCAGGTTCTAGACCGGTACCACACACACACACTCTCTATTACTAGCCCCTCTTTGGCAGAGATGAGGGCAAAGCTATAATTCAGTTTCCCATATCAGCTCATGAATTTGATGTAGAGTAAAACCATCTTTTCAATTGTCTGGATGACAAAACACAAGTTCTTGGCCAAAACAGGGTCTGAGAAGAGAATGTGGGTGTGTCAGGGCAAATCTGGAAAAATACCAATCTTGCGTTTGTAGTTAATTCAGGGGGTCAAATTCTCACAGACCCATCAGTTCAGCAGGCCTTCACTAAACACCTACATGTGCTAGGAAAACCTTGAGACTTTCCTATCAGATTTGCTACTTCTGAAAACATCTCTCAGTTGTCATAAGGGGATTCCAAATTCCATCCTGAGGCTGGTGACTCCCCTTGGTAATGCAGCTGGGGAAGTTGAACACTTCTGCACCTAATGCATACCTCCCGTGGTTAGAGCTCTACTTTCCACACACTCTATGACTATAATGAAGAAACTCACCTGTCCTTTGTGTAACTTGGGATTTTTCAGGTTCTGATACAGGCCACAGCTGCTATTCTGCTCCTGGGACCGGACTGCTGAGTGATAAATGTCAGAACTGCGGCACTAAGAGTCATAATTCTGGAAGAACCTGTCGCAAAAAACCACCTGAAGGTGAGTGAGACTTAGGGGCCTTAGAAGGAAGGCATAAGTGGGGACAGCTGTTGTTCCCAGGCACTGAGCTGTATTTCTCTTTTCTTTTTAGAATTTCATTATAGATACAACACCCCAGGAGAGAATTACTTATATCATAGTGAAAGAAGCAACTTTGTCCAGCTCTGCTTTTTAAATGAAAATAAAAATTCTTCATCTTGTAAGTACATCTGCTGCATGATCTCATCTTTGTAAACAACCTGGTCTCCCAGGCGTGGGGGACCCACATCACACCAGCCACTGCTTCTGTTTGGGGAGGCCCTGCCCTCTCCAGTGTGCTGTCTGGATCTCTAGTACTCATCTGACGCTCCCACATCCTGGATGGCAAAAGGCTGGGCCAGGGCTGGGAGATAAGAAATCCTAGCAATAAAGGACTCTAAAAGTTTTTAAGGGCTAACTCAGTGTAAGTTGGTAACAAATTGCAAATATTTGCTAAACAAATGACCAACTAAATAATTGCCACTATTATTGCTATTCAGGAGTGGTCAAAACCTTAAATATATCCCTACTGAAAGTCAGCATGTAAAATGATAGACTATTTTTACACTCCTTAAACATCATATTGCTAATTTCAATTAGCAATTTGGAAAAAACTAAAATCCCACGTTTATTTATAAAGATGAATAAAACATGCCCCCCACCCAAGGAGTTCACAATCTCTTAAGAGGAACTCATACCCAAATAAGGAAAGTTCATGGCAAAACGTGGTGCTAGAATTAACAAAGTCAGAGTGTGCTAAGGGTACAAAAAAGGAGGGAAGGACCTGTTCCTTGTTGTACTTCTGAATGACAGTCATATCTGGTTCTTCGACATCCTCTCCTTGTGGGAAAATTCATACCTCCAGAGCTCTTTCTCTCCTGAGTGACAAGGCGTCAGGGAGAATGTTTCTTATCTTTCACAATTGCCAATTTCCAAGACGAAAGAATGACATTTACCTGATTGAACTCAGCTGGTGAGTCCCCTACACCGCCATCCCCCAGCTGCTAAATCCTCCAACTGGATGTATTCTCTCAAGACGACAGCCACTAAAACTGCAGAAGCAACAGGGCTAATTTCTTTATCATCTCCCTGGCCTTTGAGTCTACAGCCCATGGGACTTGTTATTCTGATATATGAGGGCATGAGGGAATCAACTATGTCATCTGAAGTGTGACCTTGAACTACATTAGTAAATGTATAGTGGCTAAGAGGGTAGATTCATAGGGAGGCATATCTGCTCAATGTTGAAAAGAACCTTTCAGCTGTTGTAGGAGGACGTGAGCCCCATCTGTAGAGATGTCTCTACAGATCCCATCCAGAGCCAATGTACTTTGTCAGGATGTTGCAAATCTGTGGACTGGACTAGAATCAGAACTGATGACACTATGGTCCTTCCCAACTCTGAGTTTCTATGTTTCAAATAAAATCCAAAATTATATTTGGAGACTAGCAAAGGATTAAGACTGAACTCATTTGTGCCTCTGCTCATCAGGACTTACGTTTGGGTGGTCAGCATGATTAATTTGGGCTTTCTATCTTCTACCTTCCATGTCTTAGGGACAGTATTTCCCAGATCGCTTGTCAAATGGGACCCTCCTGAGGGGGAGTGAAACCTAGCTACCAGAGACTGATGAATAAGATAGAAGACGTGGGAGGAGACCCAGCAACAGAGAAGGCAGATTTATTGGCTGTTGGGCATTGACTCTTCTCCTTTCCTTTCCCTGGCTTTATTATTGTCTTCCATGGTGACTTTCTTACATTGATCTTCTCTGTTTAGTCTCTATTTTCTGGAGTTGTCTTACTAACATAATTTAGTTTTTGACTCCCCAGAATCCTTGCACCTGAATTTGAAGACTTCCAGGAATCCATTTGGTCTATGCTCTTGAAAGGGATTATCCCTTCACTTGTCAGATGAAGTAGCTGAGTCCACAGAAGTTGGACAGCATGCCCAGGTGTCACAGAGTTAGCACCCAGGGAACCTAAATCCAGACTCCTGGTCTCTTGTCTACTGAAAAAACTCCTTTTAAAGGGGCATCTGGGTGGTTCAGTCAATTAAGTGTCTGACTCTTGATCTCAGGGTTGTGAGCTCGGGCTCCACATAGGGCACCATGCTGGGTGTGGAGCCTACTTAAAAAAAAAAAGTCGATTTTTTTTTCTTTTTTAGAATTTAATGACTATTCTAAGATGTCAATTATTTCCAAATAAATTAATAGATTCAACATAATCACAGAATTTTAGAGATGATCAAGGAGTGCAAAGACTACCCCCAATAACCATTTTGCTCTCCGCAGGTAAGAATTCTGAGAGTTTTAGTTTTTATTTTTTCAGTGCAGAAAGAATTCAGTATATTTATCTATTTTTTAAAATTTATATATTGTTTAATTTACATCCAAGTTAGTTAGCATATAGTGCAACAATTTCAGGAGTAGATTCCTTAAGCCCCTTACCCATTTAGCCCATCTCCCCTCCCACAACCCCTCCAGCAACCCTGTTTGTTCTCTATATTTAAGAGTCTCTTATGTTTTGTCTCCATGTTTTTATTTTTGCTTCCCTTCCCTTATGTTCATCTGTTTAGTATCTTAAAATTCCTCATATGAGTGAAGTCATATGATATTTGTCTTTCTCTAATTTTGCTTAGCATAATACCCTCCAGCTCCATCCACATAGTTGCAAATGGCAAGGTTTCATTCTTTTTGATTGCCAAGTAATACTCCTTTGTAGATATATACCACATCTTCTTTATCCATTCATCCATCAATGGACACTAGGGCTCCTTTCATAGTTTGGCAATTGTCGATAGCACTGCTATAAACATTGGGGTGCATGTGCCCCTTCGAAACAATACACATGTATCCCTTGGGCAAATACCTAGTAGTGCAATTGCTGGGTTGTAGAGTAGTTCTATTTTTAATTTTCTGAGGAACCTCCATACTGTTTTCCAGAGTGGCTGCACCAGTTTGCATTCCCATCAGCAGTGCAAAAGAGATCCTCTTTCTCCGCATCCTCACCAACATCTGTTGTTGCCTGAGTTGTTAATGTTAGCCATTCTGACAGGTGTGAGGTGGTATCTTGTGGTTTTGGATTTCCCTGATGATGAGTGATGTTGAGCATTTTTTCATGTGTTGGTTGGCCATCTGGAAGTCTTCTTTGGAAAAGTGTCTATTCATATCTTTTGCCCATTTCTTCACTGGGTTGTTTTTTGGGTGTTGACTTTGATAAGTTCTTTATAAAGTTTGGATACTAACCCTTTATCTGATATGTTGTTTGCAAATATCTTCTCGCATTCTGTCAGTTGCCTTTTAGTTTTGCTGAGTGTTTCCTTTGCTGTGCAGAAATTTTTATTTTGATGAGGTCCCAATAGTTCATTTTTGCTTTTGTTTCCTTTGCCCCTGGAGACGTGTTGAGTTAAGAAGTTGCTGCAGCCAAAGTCAAAAGTGGTTTTTGCCTGCTTTCTCCTTGAGGATTTTGATGGCTTCCTGTCTTACATTTAGGTCTTTCATCCATTTTGAGTTTATTTGTGTGGATGGTGTAAGAAAGTGGTCCAGGATCATTTTTCTGCATGTTGCTGTCCAGTTTTCCCAGCACCATTTGCTGAAGAGTGTCTTTATTCCATTCGATATTCTTTCCTGCTTTGTCAAAGATTAGTTGACCATATGTTTGTGGGTCCATTTCTGGGTTCTCTATTTTGTTCCATTGACCTGAGTGTCTGTTTTTGTGCCAGTACTATACTGTCTTGATGATTACAACTTTGTAATACATCTTGAATATCAGGAGTGTGATTCCTCCAGCTTTTTTTTTTTTTTTCAAGATTGCTTTGGCTATTTGAGGTCTTTTCTGGTTCTATACAAATTTTAGGATTGTCTGTTTTAGCTTTGTGAAGAATGCTGGTGTTATTTTGATAGGGATTGCTGAATTTCTTAAAATAAATAAATAAGCTGAATTTCTTTTCCTGAATTCAGAAAGAAAGTTCTTTGTTTTCTATGTTCCCTAGTTTTCTTATTAAGATTTCATGAAATATTACATTCATACAGAAAAGTTTGGGAAATGCTACCCATATGTCCACCATTTGGGGGTCATTTTTGATACTCTGAATTTAATCATAGTTAACATTTTTCAGCTTGTTCAAAACCAGAATGGATCTGTTCCCAGACATCGAATCCAAAATCCTCTCAACACGAACATGAGCCCATACCAGAAAAGTAAGTATGGTTTTATTAATGATAATAACCATGCAATGTGCTTAGTGCATTAAATTACTGGCTCAAGGTCACTGAGATCATAAATCGTAGAGCCAAGATTCAAACCAAAGTATGGCTAATACTTCATTCATTTATTTATTCAACAAGTATTTTGAGTGTCAATAGCAGGGTCTTGGTCTAGGTCCTGAGGACACAGTGAAAAATTAAACCACTGTCCCTACCCTCATGGAAGTTACCTTTCTGGTAGAAGAGCCAGTCTTTTAAGTGCCACAAAGGGGGTGTACAGAGTGCTATTACCTAATTTGGGGGTTCAGGGAAGCTGAACACCAAAGGATAAGTGTGAATCAACTAGCAAAGGGATGTGGAGGTAAGAGGGCATCTAGTCTATGAAGGCTTCCTGGAGCCGAAAGGCCCCTTGGCAAGTTCAGGAACAGTGTAGTGCGAGGGGCTGTGGGGCAAGATGGGGCTGGCAAGGGGAAGCTGAAGGGATGGGTAGGGCTAGACCATGCAGGGGCTTGTCAGCTACAGGAAGTATTTCAGACTCAAGGGTATAATAAGCCAATGAAGTTTTTTAACGAGGCTGTTTTTAAAGTTTCCTAGTGTTGGGGCACCTGGGTGACTCAGTTGGTTAAGCATCCAACTCTTGATTTTGGCTCAGGTCATGATCTCAAGGTTCGTGAGATTGAGCCCCCATCAGGCTCTGCGCTGACAGAGCAGAGCCTGCTTGGGTTTCTCTCTCCCTTTCTCTCTGCCCTTCCCTGCTTGTGTTCTCTAAAAATAAATAAACTTAAAAAGTTTCCCAGTGTTTTTAAAAGATCACTCTAACTACTAAAGGAATGGGAATGGATTAAAGATGTCAAGAATTGGAGCACGGAGGCCAAGTAAGAGCCCAGTGCAATAATCCAAGTGAGGTGATGGTAGCTTGGCCAAGGGTGAAAGAGAAGGAGAGACAGAGGTCTAGTATTCAAGAGCTATTTAGGAGGCAAAATCAATAGTGTAGCAGAGTGGTTAAAAGTTCAGGTTCTGCACTCAGTCTGAACTCACTAGCTACTACCATATGCAGTGCAGTGTTTAAGAATGTGGCCTCTGGGCAGGTCTTGGGTTTGCATCTTGGTTCCGTGTCCTTGGGCTGGTTGCTTGACCTCTTTGTGCCTCCCTTTCCCCACTGTGCGTCTTCATTATTCTCCAAATGGGAATAATAGTAGTACCAAACTAAGAATTGGGTCAATACATATAAAGCACGTGGAAAGGTACATGGCACTCAGCAAGTGATGGCGATTATTGTTGATCATCATGACAGACTGGATGTGAAGAGAGAGAGGACTCTCAAGCCCATATCCTTCCCACTGCACCACACTGCCCTGCCTTGCCTGAAGTTTTTTTATTAGCTAGTGGCCGCTGATGGTCTTTGATGTTCTCAACCGGATAATAGATCCAAAGTGTTAAAGTGACCTGAAGAACCAACTCCTGTTAATGTGGTAGAGGAGAGACACGAAAGGAGGCTTAGAGTCACAAACATTTGAAATCAGACTTCCTGGAGATGACTGCTTACAAGTGCTGTAAGTACCAAAGAAGTAATGCTTAACAGAAGGACTCTCAAGTCGGGGAGATATGAAGATGGCTCCATGGCCCACCTGTCAACAGGCAAGACTTGTGGCATCCCCTACAGCCACTATTCATGGCATAACTCCAGGCAGTGCACTTCACAGAGAATGTGTGAATGAAACCTCCCAGAGCTATGCAGTGCACAACCGAACAACTGTACATAGTGACCCTGGCTCTCCTTATTCACCCAGACCATCATCAGAGACAGTCATACTTAGTGTAGTAGTCCAGAGGTGCCTATTTAAAGAGGTGCTGCTTTTCTTCTTTTAATTTATTTTGAGAGACACAGAGTGCACACATGTGGGGGAGGGGCAGAGAGAGGGAGAGAAGGAGAAATCCCAAGGAGAGCTGGTGCAGAGCCCAACGTGGGGCTTGATCTCATGAACCGTGAGATCATGACTTGAGCTGAAATCAAGTGTTGGACACCTAACCGACTGAGCCACCCTGGCACCCCAGCTTTTATTTTTCTATTGCTGCTGCCTAATTGCTATGTAAGCTCCCTGGTGCTGAAGCGAACTCAAAGTGCCTACAATTGGCAGATTTGTGTGCATTTGTTTTATAAATATGCCAAGGTAGAAGGTTGGCCCCTAAAGAATGAAAACTGAATAAACTGGAGTGTTGCCTCTTTCTGTGACAATGGAAAGATTCTGGGAGGAAACACTTCCCAGATCATGGTCATGGAACCATCTTTTTCTGAAGCTCATCTGTGGTCAGCCACACGGGGACTATAAGAGCTACAAAAAGCGGAGAGTGCACAAAGTCCTAACACCCAACACGCACACAGCCATTACTGAACCACAGAGTTAGGGAAGAGAGGGGAGCTTTACACAAGTATCAGTGTGCTTTTGCCTTCCAGAAAAAATAAGATTTTCATGACCTACAGTTCAGACCTTGCTACACCCACACCCCATTTCCACTTCTGCAGGATTTCTGGAAGCAAATCCTTAAGCAACTTGCGCAGTATGGAAACGGAATCTGAGGTGAGGACTTAGAAAAATCCATACCAGAATCCTTGCAGCTTGTAAGTATGGTCTTGGTCACAAAACTGATGGCTTTTAAATTATTACAGTATGGTGGCACCAGGAAATGCTCTGCTAATAAAAACACTTTGTGCTCAGCACTAACATAAAGACACACAGCCTGAGCAGCCACATGGTTTGTATTATTCCTAAACTGGTTCCAAGGGAAATTTCCTGGAGAAAGTGTTTTGTGGGTGGTGCCTCCACTACAGGATCCCCCTGGCCCAGGAGTGAAGGTAGTGGACTGTTTCCAGCTGCTCACAAGTCTGTTCCAGT
Organism: Panthera uncia; assembly: GCF_023721935.1. Taxonomy (NCBI): domain Eukaryota; kingdom Metazoa; phylum Chordata; class Mammalia; order Carnivora; family Felidae; genus Panthera; species Panthera uncia. Next base: position 13,664,816 of record NW_026057585.1, read on the forward strand.
GACACTGGGGTTAGAGCTGCCAGCACTTCCCTGTTTTCAAATCAAATTCCAGGCCACCTTCAAATGCTTTAGAATGCAAGCACTAATGCCCCTGGGTGCCCTCTCAGGGGTTATGACCCCTAAATCCTCTTCAATCAGCCCCAATAGCTTTCCTTCTTTCTCACAGATTTGTTCCTCTGCACCAGGGCAACAGCCCAGCAGGTTGCTGACCTCACCCTCTGATTCACACTCATCAGTCACGTGTTGGGTCTCTTTTCTGTCCCTTTCTCTAAAAAATATATTCCATCTCAGACTGGTTTCCTAGGAAACCAACCGTTAAAAACAGGAATAGACCGGGTGGGAAAAGAATGCTCCAAAAATTCCACCTTGCAATGTTTAATAATGAGATAACCCAATTAACAGAAACAGTAACTTTAAATATGTGAATTTTTCCTCTGTAGATTTTAAACTCGTCTTTGGATCATGCCCTAAGGACAGCAACCATTTTGAAAGAAACTACTGATCGAATGATTAGAACTATTGCAGAAGATCTTGCCAAAGTACAGAGATGGAGGAATCGGCTGAAATACTAGTTTGACCCAAGGCAACCAAAGACTTAAAAAAAAAAAAAGAAAAAGAAAAGAAAAATGCAAAGAAAACTTTATCTTCCCTCAAAAAGTATCTTATTACACAATTTAGGATGGTGACTTTCTAGAGACAATACCAAAACCATAGAATATGGGGGGCACCAAGTGCTTAAAAGGAAAAAAACACAATGGACCCTGATTCTTAAATTGAAATCAACAAGTATTTATTTTCAAATAAATCTGTTATTCCTAACTCATAATGGAAGAAATTAAAACAATAAACTAGGGGTACCTGGCTGGCTTAATTGGAAGAGTATCTAACTCTTGATCTCAGGGTCATGAGTTCAGGCCTCATGTTAGGTATACAGATTACTAAAAAACAAAACAAAACAAAAAACAAAAACAAACACTTAAAAAAAGGACAGAACAAAACAGACTATACTTTTGCCTTTTAGTATGGCAAAAAGTAAAGTTTAGGAGACCCAGCATCAGCGAGGCTGGGGATGACAGGTGCTCTCATACACTGAGGGTGGAAGTATAAATTGGTGCAACCTGGTGGAAAGAAGGCAACTTGGTACCAAATTCTACAAATGTCAAAGCACTTAAATTCTGAGCAGCAATTCCACTATTAGCAATGACTTTACAGGTAACTCCCACAATAGGCCATGGTATTACACATGGGATGGCCACCGAAGCACTGATGGGAAGAGCCCCCAAGTAGAGCTAATCTAAACACCCAAATGAGGAATCATAAATAACAACAGTCCTGCAATCAGTCAGTACTCTGCGGCCACTGAAAAAAATGTAGCCACTGGGCGGGGGGGGGGGGGGGGGGGGGGGGTGGGGGGGGGGGGGGGGTAGGGAAGACAGTGAAAAAAGGCAAACACGTAATAATACATGCAGTGTGACTTCGTTTGTGTATGTTTTTCAAAGGGCATACATATTTTCCGGAAACACACACAGAAATATTCTGTGGACCTCTAAGAAATGGAGATGGGAGTCATCCAGGGAAGGAAGAATCTTTCTGTATACTTTCTGTATACTTTTCGTTTACTTTCTGTATAATACGAAATTCTTATGTTTGTATCATAAGTTATGTGAAGATCTCTTAAAGTCAGAAATACGCAAACACGTTAGTCCTGTATTAATGAATTTGGGACAAAAGTAAAGACAATTCATTACGACTATGTACTAGGTATTAACTACATTTCATGTAGAATGCCAGAACAAGATCCTGATTTGCTTCTTTAAGGCTGATTTAGAACCTCTTTAATGACAGAGCACATCATTAGCTCTTTCCCTCTTTCCTGAGGCCTGTATTCACTCAAAACAGTCAACAAATGGTTTCCTAACCCCCAGAGCTTTGCTTAGTGGTAAAGAGAGTTGAATCCATTCCCACTTTGAAGATCTTTGCGGTGGCCAAGGCAGCTGCTATTTGTCTAGAGCTGGCTAGAGAATAGGCTATTTTTAACTTTGGAGCTTGGAAACTGGTTAAGAGTGCCCTAGAAGAGATAAAGCAGAGCCAGCCTGAAGATGCTTCTGACTCTGTGGCTACAGGTACTTTAAGCTGTGGCATTATAAGGAAGATAGTGAACACTGGTAGTAGCACTGTAAGAGAAAAAAGGGAGTTTAAACTGTGTATATGCTCTTTCAAGAGGCTTTTAGATTCGGCACTTACCTAAGTTTAATCACCACTTGATAACCTGTTTTATGTGCCAAGCATCACTATCCTGTCCTCAAGTTTAAAATTATACTTCTCTGACTGGAAGGGTTCTTATATGATTCATTAGTTCTTAACCTTTTTTGAGTTCAACGCTCTTTGAGAATCTGATGAAAGCTTTGGAGTCTCCCTCCCCCATACTCCACTCTTGCAGGGAAAAGGGATGTAAGAACGCACAATTTTGCACACAATTTTTAAAAGTTCAAAGACACCTGAAGCAAATCCACGCAATCCAAGTTAGAAAGGACCACCATAAGTGAATGTTCCTAAGCCCTCAATTAACCTTTATAGAAAGTTAACCCCTGTAATCATTTATTTAAAAATATGGCCCACCTCTACTTTATTAAACTATATTCTAAATGTTAATTTTATATTTCCTTAATGACTGAGGATCATTATGAACAATCACTGTGACAGGCTTAATCCAAGAAACAGAAATAGGGCTATGTCCTTAAGAAGTCCTGGAAAAGTGCTAAGCTCTGATTTACAAAGGTAATTTTATATTTACTGATCATGTAGTCTTGGCTGTCTCCTCCCTTGTTTGTGTAAATTCTGACAGATCTCTCTTTTAATTCTGATGCAGTAATAGACCAGAAAAACGAGCTCGTTAACTGTTTATTTCCAATGCTGAGTCAAGGGACTCACCATTGTTGAGGGCAGCGGTGTGGTAAAAAAACATCTGGCAGCTTCCACTGTCCAGAGGCCTCTTCATGTCTACTTCCAATGTGTAGCTGTGCTCTGGCTGCTTCAGGTTGCCAGGAGCAAGCAAGCAGGATGAGGGGGGAATGCTTTTATCTCTTTAATAAAAAATTCTAGGGGTGCCTGGGTGGCTCAGTCAGCTGAGTGTCTCGATTTTGGCTCAGGTCACAATCCCAGGGTCATGGGATCAAGACCAGCGTCAGAGTGCGTGCTGAGTATGAAACCTGCTTGGGATTCTCTCTCCTCCCCCTGCCTCTCTCCCCAGCTTTCATTCTCTAAAATTATACAACTAAATGAAAATAAAATTCTAGGGGGCACCTGGCTGGCTTAGTTGGGAGAGTATGCAACTCTTGATCTCAGGATTTTGAGTTTGAGCCCCAGGATGGGTGTAGAGAGATTATTCAAAAGTAAAATCCTAAAAAAAAAAAAAAAATTCTAGCCATCCACTTTAACTATTAGATTATACAAATGAAAACCCATCTTTTTATCACTCCTTTCTACTGTAATCTTACTGATTTGAATCTTAATGATTTACGTAAAAAAAAAATTTTTTTTTTAACATTTATTTATCATTGAGAGACAGAGACAGAGAGAGCATGAGCATGGGAGAGGCAGAGAGAGGGGGAGACACAGAATCCGAAGCAGGCTCCAGGTTCTGAGCTGTCAGCACAGAGCCTGACGCGGGCTCAAACTCACAAACTGTGAGATCATGACCTGAGTAGAACTCAGACACTTTACCGACTGAGCCACCCAGGCGCCCCTGAATCTTAAAGATTTAAAACAGACCTAATTCATATTAAATATGAATATATTTAATGCCCAAATTGTTGTTTTGGTAGCAGAAATTTTATTGTGGGATGAAGACTTTTTTGGTCCTTTGATTTTAAAAGAAATCTGCCTGCAACCTGACAGAATTCACAGAAAGTTACAAATACCTACAGGAGAAGTGAGTTATGGAGGCATCACATCTTACAAAAATAAACTGCCAGGACTGGGCTTTGGGCTCAAATCCAAGAATTTTTGTCTTTGTGAACGACTGATATTTTTCTTATTTTTTTGTGAATATGGTTGAACAATGTGAATCCACTATACTTTGTAAGCCAAGCACACATCAACAGGAATTAATGTGGGCTTCAGAGATACTGAATAAATGGTTTCATTTAGTTGTAACAGTGAAATGTCTTCTTCAGGGTCTTGGTATCAGAATCTGTAATTGCTAATTCTGAAAGTGGAATTAGCTTATACTAAGAATTTATGTGAGATGAACACTTACATCTTCAAATTCAGTAAGAGATTTAGGAAACAAAGGATCACTCCAATTCTAAGACTAAAATACATGTAAAATGGAGGCCTCAAAGGATCTCACATCATTGTGATAGGACAAATCATCACTGAGGTGTTAAGTGACTCAATGAATGGGCCAGTGTTTGCTGTCATCACACTCTTGGTTCCATTTGTCACAGGGCATTGGATTAGTCTAAATCTCTGTTCCACACAAGTACTAACCTTGGACTGATAGTAACCAAGGCTTACAAGGACCACAAATAAAATGCAGACACCCAAAACCAGCCCTTTCACTGACAAAGTACTGTTCCCACGCTTGATATTCAAAGAGAGCTGTTTATTAATGTCAAGCCTTTCCTCTCCACATAAACATCGAGGTTAAATTACATAACCTTTATGTGCCCTAGTTTCCTCAGCTTTAAAATGGAGATGATAATAATAGTCCCTATCTTCATAGGATTAAATGAGAAGATTAAATGAGGTAATATAAGCACTTCTGCTTGGCACATATAATGCTCTAAGTAAGCACTTGCATATTGTTACTTAGTAAAACAGCAAGTTATGAAATTAATATATCAAAACAATAGCTTTCTTATATAAAAAATGTTTGAAAATAACATAAAAGATCCAGTTCACATGGAATCACAAAAGAAAGATATTATGGAAATATACAGTACCTATATGAGGAAAATAAAGGTTCTGAAGGTTATAAAGACTTAGGTAAATAAAAAGACATTATATATTCCTAAATTTCAAATTTCAATATTATAGGGGTGTCAATTTTTCCTAAATTAACCTACAAATTTACTGCAATCCTAATAAAAATACCAAAATAACTTGTGGTATTAACAAAATGATACTAAAGTTCATTTAGAAAAATGTAATAGCCAGAAAATTTCTGAAAAGTAACAGTGATTTAGGTAGAGATTATATCTATCACACATTAAAATACAGCATGAATTAAAATAGGGAAAAATACAAACTAATGGTCAATAAAACAGAATTCAGAAACAGACCAAAATGCAAATAAAGTCTATGATAAAGGGAGTATTTCAGACTAGTTGGGGAAGGAGAAATTGCCCAATAAAATCTGTACAATATCTGGGTATTTAAGAAGAAAGCTGGATCTCTATTAAATAATTTATCAGTCAGGGTTCACTGTAGGAACAGAAACTCTGCTAGGTATTTCAAAGAATGGGACTGAATATAGGTCCTTAAAAATCAAGAGAAAAAGCTGCAGGGGCAGAAAGTGGGGGCCGACATGTTTTAATTTAAATTTTTAAAAAAATTTTTATTTTGAGAGAGAGAGAGAGAGAGAGAGAGAGAGAGAGAGAGAGAGAATTTCAAGCAGGTTCTGAGCTGTCAGCACAGAGCCCAACTTCACAAACTGTGAGATCATGACCTGAGCTGAAATCAAGGGTCGGACACTTAACTGACTGAGCCACCCAGATGCCCCAGCCAACATGCTTTTAGACTCAAGGTTATATCACCTTCTGTGATCCAGATAATATAAATTCAGTGCTGCTACTGCCACCAGCATTGCCTCGTGCCCATGCAGCAGGTGACAGACACTAAAACATGGAGTCTGGTTGCTACAAACTTCAGGTGGCAGGAGCTTGCTTATCCACTAGCACAGCCGTGGTAGATGGTCTCTACCTTCCAAATCTTGACCAAATGCAAATCTCTGGCAGAACCTAACCTGTTCAGAACGAACCCTACTTACCTTGGAGTCTACAAAACTTCATTTTTGGCCTTTCATCCCCTTTGGTATGAGATGGGGAGGCATGGGACATAATGTCAAGTGCTAAGAGACTGTACCTAGCATATATTCTCACACTAAAGTCAATTCCAGATGGATGAATTATCTGTAAAAATAAAATGAGCTTATTGAAATGTTCCAGAAGAAACAGTGAATGACTTTATAATATTGAGCGTAAGAAGTATTTCTAAGTACAACATATGATACCAAAGCCATAAAGGAAAAGTGATGGATTTACTACATAACGGTCATACCTATCAGCACAGTTGACCCTTGAACAACATAGATTTTTTTAGATAAAAATACAGTACAGTATTGTAAGTTATTTTCTCATGATTTTCTTTCTTTCATTCATTCATTCATTCATTCATTCATTCAGAGAAAGGGAGAGAACGCAGAGGCAGGGGAGGGGCAGAGAAAGAGGGAGAGACAATAGAATGCCAAGCAGGCTCTGTGTGCTGTCAGCACAGAGCCCAATGCAGGGCTTGAACCCTAAGCCAAAATCAAGAGTTGGACACTTAACCAACTTGAGCCACTCAGGCTCCCTGTTTCTCATGATTTTCTTAACATTTTTTCTCTCATTTACTTTATTGTAAGAATACAGTATATAATACATATAACACAAAATGTGTGTTAATTGACTGTTTACGTTATTGCTAAGGCTTCTGGTCAACAGTATGCTATTAGTAGTTAAGTTTTTGAGGAGTAAATGCAGATTTTCAATTGTGTGGTTGGGGAGGGTGGGGGTCAGTGTCCATAAACCCATGTTGTTCAAGGGTCAGCTAGATTTTATTTATTTATTTATTTATTTATTTATTTTTTAACGTTTTATTTATTTATGAGACAGAGAGAGACAGAGCATGAACAGGGGAGGGTCAGAGAGAGGGAGACACAGAATCTGAAATAGGCTCCAGGCTCTGAGCTGTCAGCACAGAGCCCGAAGCGGAGCTCGAACTCATGAACCGCGAGATCATGACCTGAGCCGAAGTTGGCTGCCTAACCGACTGAGCCACCCAGGCGCCCCAGGGTCAGCTAGATTTTAAACGCACAAATACTTTGACCAGCTATGCCATTGCTAGAAATTTATATTATAAAAATTTGAGTGTTTGCGAAGGTTATGTACCCAAATAATGCAGCATTATATATAAGCAAAACTCTGAAGATGAGTAATATATAAAATTATGGTCCATAATGTGACAACACTAGGAGGACAGGTTAAAAGAGATATTTGAAATGAAGACATTCCTTTTGTGTAATACCTGTGCAAACACATCCTTATATTATCCAACCTATACAAATATTACATTGTTTTTACAGAATACCAACCCGGGCTATCTTGATGGGAAGATTATGGTGCATTCTTTTTTTTTTTTCGTAACTCTCTGATTTAGAATTTTTAAGTTCCCAACTTCCCTTTCCTCCCCTGCCCCCAAAAAGATAATTTTTGTAACTATACATTTATTTTCTCTTAGAATATTCACAATTAATTTTGGCTTTCTAATTTAAACATACATGACTCTGAAATTACATAAAATTGTGTTCTTTAGAAGTATCTGGGAAGACAGTATACACTGTGAAATTATTTCTATTAATGACAATACTATTTTACACATAAAAGAAATTATGAATTTCAAATGGAAAAAAAACCTGCACTTATAGAAAATCATTCTATCATACACACAAAGTTTTTACTTTTACTACCTTTTCACTTAAAATAATTCTTTCCCAAAAAACTATATTTCAGTATAAGACAGATAAGCATCTGGTAAGTAATTAATATGTACATAGGTAGTTGTGAAAAATTACCCACAATTCTAATATATTCAGTCCCAAAGGTGAAAAATTTCCTTTTAGAAAGCATTTTAACATTTCTTCTCATCATCTACAAAGCAACACTATTTAAATTATTAAACATGGCAAATCCAAAGATGTAATCATAAAGTCCCTTAAGAAGTATGTTTGAAAAATCATTATTCCATAAAATATTTACAGTGTTAAATTACATGGTAGCAACCTTGTCTTGATCTATTTTAGTTGAACATATTAATAAGAATCTCCAAAAAAAAAAAAAAATCCCTATTCATCCTTAATTAAGGAGACTTTATCCTTGGGTTTATTCAGCATCTTTATATCATCCAAAAGCTTTCTGGGTGTTAAAATATGCGTAGAACCTGGTAGGAGAAAAGATAAATTTTCAGAGGCCAGCACTTAAATAGATTCTTCTTGGTTAATTATATTGCCCTGTCCCTCAAATTTGCAAAGTGCCATAGCTTGGAGCAATTTAGCAAAATTTCTATAGGACACGTTCCTGAAATCTGCCTATACCACAATATTTCAAGTCCTTCCTCTTCATTGAACAGTAGGCTTAATAATTCACTCCTAGGGCTCTGTCTTCTTTGTGCTATATATTGATATGCTGAACAGCAAAACTGGAAGTTATTCTATCCCTGTGGCAGAACACAATAGTCACTGTTCAACCACAGGATCATTAAGCAGTGCTCTAGATTTAGACCTGGTGTACAAATGTTGCATTCCATAGACGAGGAGAGGTTATATATCAGTGGCTTTGATAAAATTCTTAAAACTAAATTCCACACAAGACTTGCCAATGTCACATCCACAAAAACATTCAAAATATTTCTGTAATAAAAATGTATTTATGTCTCAAAATTTACTTCATAAGAGCAGAACATAATATTTTAAAAGATACTTAATATTTAAGTCATATAGTATCTTCAAGCTTATTCCTTCAAAATCAGAGTATTTAAAAATCAAATTATCAAAAAGGTCAACCAGGAAAAACTAGTACATCACATAAAACACACTATGATTAATACCTTTTTGCACTGAACAATTTAGTCTTACATATAAAATACAACATGAAGTTTTACATATATATTCTTGCATTTAGAGTTTGTTTAAAATAAAATTGAAAAGTGGAAAAAAAAGACTTACCAATAATAACTTCACAGGATTTATGTGCCTGAGAAACTTCATAAGCACAACGCATTTCAGAGTATGTAATTCCTCCAATTACAAAAACAATCAGTTTTGAGCCATTTTTCCTGTCCTCTAAATAATTAGCTCTGGGCTTCTGGCGAGCACTAAAAAATAAACACAAACATGTTAGAAACATTTCCAAAACCATAGTGCTTGTAGATTTCTTAAAAAGGCTAATTCAAGCAAACTCAAATTTGGCACCAACTACACTGATTTTATGGCAATGACTTAACTATGGTATGACTGGAGGATCAAGAATTAGATAGGACAGCGTCACTTCAAGTTTAATTTTGATCAGGGGTGCCTGGCTGGCTCAGCTGGAAGACGGTGCAACTCTTGGAATTCTCTCTCCCTCTCTCTACCCCTCCCCTGCTCACTCTCTCTCTCAAAATAAATAAACTTAAAAAAAAAAAAAGTGGGGGGATGCCCGGATGGCTCAGTCAGTTAAGCACCTGACTTCAGCTCAGGTCATGATCTTGCAGTTTGTGCATTCAAGCCCTGCAATGGGCTCTGTGCTGACAGCTCAGAGCTTGGAGCCTGCTTCAGATTCTGTGTCTCCATCTCTCTCTGCCCCTCCCCTGCTTGTACTCTCTCTCTCTCTGTCTCTCTTTCAAAAATAGATTAAAAAAAAAAAAAAATTAAAAAAAATTTTTTTAAAAAGAGTGGTCTCTGAGGGCTCTCATAAAAAATAAAATATAAAATAAAAATAAGATAAAACTCTATATACCTGAAAAGTCTATGACTTTCTGGAGTCTTTAAAACCCTCTTGCTTCAGTGCCACTTTCCCCATTTTTTTTAACTTCACAAAGTCACAGACTTCTCAGGTATATTATTTCTTCATGTGAAATAAATGAGAGTGTCAGCTGTATTTATAGGTATAGGGAGGGAGGCACAGGTATGGATTTGCAGTTGATGTGGTACTGGGACATTCCATGCTGGAACTCACTGAAGTATGATGGCAGGAGATATTGAAGATATATCTGTACTTTTGTGTTACCTGCAGCATTATTCACAATAGCGACGATACGGAAAACACTTAAATGTCTGCTGGTAGAGAAATGGATAAAGAAAATGTAGTGTATATATCCAGTGGAATGTTATTCAGCCTTAAAAAAAAAAAAAAAAGGAAATTCTGCTAATGGCAACATGGATGAACCTGCAGGGCATTACGCTAAGTGAAATTACATTGGACTCAAAGACAAACACTGCATGATCTCACTTCTCTGTGGAATATGAAACAAATTCACAGAAGCAGAGAATAGATTACTGGCTGCCAGGAGTTGGGGGCGGGAAAGGGAAATGAGGTAGTGTTGATCAAAGGACACAAAGTTTCAGTTATGCAAGATGAATTAATTCTGGAGACCTAATGTACTGCCTAGTGACTATAGTTAACAAAAATTATATTGTATATTGAAAATTTGCTAAAAGGTTAGATCTTAAATTATTAAATTAAGCCTTCTCACCCCCCCCCACACACATGCGAAAGAAAATGATAACTTTGTAAAGGTAATAGATACATTAATTAGCTTGTGGTGATCATTTACAATATACATGTATCAAAATACCAAACTGTAGATCTTGAATATATACAGTGTTTCTAAGTCAATTACACCTCAATAAAGTTGTTTTAAAAAAAAAAAAAAGATAAAAGGAGTTAGACCTGGGTTACAATTCTGATTCTGTTGCTTTCTAATTCAGTTGCACTTTTCACCAAGTTACGGAACTTCTTTCTAAACTTCAAGGGTTGTTTCCGGATTAAATGAAAAAATGTACAGGATACACAAAGTATGCAATCTGGTACCAAGGAAACACTCAATAAATAATAGCTATTATTTATATGTCACTTCCTCCCCCAGATTGCTCTAGATCTGCACTGTCCAATACAGGAGCCACTAGCTCCATGAGGCTATTAAAATTTTTTTAAAGTTTATTTATTTATTTTGAGAGAGGGAGAGAGAGGGAGAAAGAGAGAGAGTGAGCAAGCGTGAGTGGGACAGGGGCAAAGAGAGAGAATACCAAGCAGGCTCTGCACTATCAGCACAGAGCCTGATTCAGGGCTCGAACCCATGAACCATGAGATCATGACCTGAGCCAAAACCAAGAGTCAGACGCTCAACCGACTGAACCACCCAGGTGCCCCAAAGCTACTTAAATTTAATTAAAATTAAATAAAATTAAAAATTCAGTCATACTAGCCACATATCATGTGCTCAACAGCCATATGTGGCTAGTGACTATCATACTATAGAGGACAGATATGTGACATTTCCATTACTGCAAGAAAAGTTCTACTGGATAGCACTGCTATTCACAGGAATCATGTTCCCACACTTCACTAGTAAAAATTTTGAGCTTTTACTTCAAAAGTAAATATTTCAAAATAAAATTTTTGTACATCTAGGGGCGCCTGGGTGGCTCAGTTGGTTAAGTGTCCGACTTCGGCTCAGGTCATGATCTCATGGTTTGTGGGTTTGAGGCTCTGTGCTGACAGCTCAGAGCCTGGAGCCTGCTTCCAGTTCTGTGTCTCCCTCTCTCTCTGGCTCTCCCGCACTCATGCTCTGTCTCTCTCTCAGAAATAAATAAACATTAAAAAAAATTTTTTTAAATTATATGTGTATTGGTGCATATTAATAAAGCTTTAATTTCTCCCTCTTTTATAAAAATAAATACCCTCAAATCATCTTGTCACCCACTTTGGAGACCATGTTCTAGAGGACCTCTAAGATCCTGCAATGTAGGATCCCATAGTAAACTTTTAATAATGTTCTTGTTTACATCATTTCCATCTGACATCTTAAGGAATGACGAAGGAGTCAACAACAGGAAAAAAAGTAAGAATCAGTAACTGGTTTTGAAAGATGAAACAGGAATTAAGATACACTCATGATTCCCATAAAAGATACATCAAGGAGATACTAAAAGTGCAATTTTGGTTTAAAAACTGTTTCCAAAGTAAGAGAATTAGAGTAAGGAAGCAAAAAAAAAAAAAAAAAAAAAAGGAAGAAAAATGGGATCATGCTGCTCAAAACAATTATGTGATTCTAACAATTTTTAAACTTCTGAATAGCAGTTTTGAGGGATTATATTTAATTTGTTTCACATATATGTATAAGATGCTGTGCTAGTGTTTTACATTCTATAGATTAAACAAATAGTAATTAAAATCCCTAGATCCTAAAAATCTCACTCTAGAAAGCATCTAGAAGCTTTGGTTAAATAAGAGTGAAACTCTTTTTAAAAGCACAGCTGAAAGTAAACAAGTAAGAGAAATCTCCCAAAGGCCAGCAGTAAAAAGGAAGCTAAAAACTAGGCTGGTAAACTGAGGTGAGGCTTGGTCTGCCTTGTAGAATGTCAGCTTAATCTTGGCAAACAAGGATGTTTACCAGTTTAACGAACAAAGGAGACAAAGCCTTAGGTATTGTGCAAAGTAGGGTCTGGGAGTTGACACCCCTGCATTACATAAGATCATGACATTCATTTGTTCTACAGTATGGTATGTTTTCATATTGCTTACCTAGACTCATTTAAAACAGGTCACAGTTAAAGAAAAACTGTCTTCTAGGTAACTATTCTTCCAGGAGAATTTTCAAAATAAGAGTACTTCTCAACGTAAGAGTACTTTCAATTATTAGTCTATAATATCATACTTCTATAGCTTTTACCTTACAGCCCCTGAGCCATTCCATACTGCTGGACACTGGGAACAATATGGCCATTCTTTTGAATCTAATCTATTATCGATGGCATCCTAGGGAAGAAAAAAATTAACACCATCAAAAAAATGTAAATTCCAGGATTTTTTTAATATTTATTTTTGAGAGACACAGAGACAGAACACGAGCCAGGGAGGGACAGAGAGGGAGACACAGAATCCAAAGCAGGCTCCAGGCTCTGAGCTATCAGCACAGAGCCCAACGCGGGGCCTGAACCCATGAACCATGAGATCATGACCTGGGCCGAAGTGGGACACTCAACCGACTAAGCCACCCAGGTGCCCCCTCCAGGATTTTTTATTTGTATGTTTTACATAAAACTCAAAATTTGTGTTAACAATTAAGGAACCTCAAGATATATAAATATTTAATAAAATAAGGTTAACCCTCTCTCTGAAACTTACAAACCTTACTTGCTTCAAAAATTAGTGCAATCCTTTATTTACTTACTAAATTAATATTTACTGAATGTCTAAGTTTCATTTGGAGGGTCTACTGGTGTAAGGATTACAGAGACTTTATCAAAACCTTTATCTCTAGAGCACTACAGGTTTCTAAATACCATCCTAGTCCTGACATACCTCTTAGGCTACTGGAGAGTCCAGGTTTTGCCCTTCATTGCAATGGCTCTAAAATAAAATGTGCGCTCCTGACCTAGGGGTAATCAAGACAATCCAAGGGGATGAGAGAAGTTTTCCTTTATGTTTAAAAAAAATTTTTTAAGGGTTACATTTTATAATATACTTATATGTATGGGTATACTATATACATACATTATGCTTTATCAGTACAGTAATGCATAGTTCACAGATAGTTCATATGCTATAACTCATGTTCATAATTTTTATGGTTAAGTGTACATGATTAAAACAGTTTGGAGACCACTGCTTTACAGCATGGTAGTATAATAGGTATCAGTAGGTGGGCACAAGGAATGAACACAAGGTACTGAGTAGTCCAAGAATATTTCATTAAGATTGTAAGAAGCCTAACTTGCATGTAAGTAAGTAAGTAAAGTAACTAAATAAATAAATACATAAATAAAAAGATTGTAAGAAGCAAAGAAACCAAGTTTCAGGAGAAATCTTGAAGGCCTTAGAATGTCACTGAGCCAAAAATAGACTATTGTTTAATTAACATGCAAATTCTTGTTACAGGGTTCAGGATAGTCAATTCTCATTTTAAAAGTACTAGCCAAGGGCCACCTGGGTGGCTCAGTCAGTTAAGTGTCCGACTCTTGATTTTGGCTCAGGTCATGAACTCAAGGTTCAAGAAATCAAGCCCTTTGTCAGGCTCTCTGCTGGCAGCGCCGAGCCTACTTGGGATTCTCTTTCTCTGTCCCTCCCCTGCTCATGCTCTCTTGCTCTCAAACATTAAGATATATACTTTTTAAAGTACTAGCCAAGAAAGACTACTTAATTCTACATCCTTGTTATGGATAGGGAAAAAAATCGTATGCTATATAACAAAGTCTAAATTCTTTAAACTTTTCATCTATGTTAAACATGTATGAATGACATAAAATTAGCCAAGCAAAACAGGAAAATCATAGTAATAAATTATAAACATTTAGTTCCCAAAGCAAAATAGAAATTGGGGTTTAAGTCAAAGGAAAATTGGAATAAATAGAACTATATGATTATAACTGAAGAATCAATGCCATGATTTTATTGTTCATAATACAATTTTTATTAGTTCATTTTCTAATTTCCTATAAATGAATATTAATTTCTAAAAGGAAACAGTATTAAAGGCATAAACCATCTGTTGGATATAACAGCAAACTACAATTTACAGTTTAATATCACAAATACATTTCCAAGAATACTAGAGTGTAACTTTTTTTTAATGTTTATTTTTGAGAGAAAGAGACAGAGTGTGAGCACGAGAGGGGCAGAGAGAGAGGGAGACACGGAATCCGAAGCAGGCTCCAGGCTCTGAGCTGTCGGCACAGAGCCCAACGCGGCGCTTGAACTCATGAGCAGTGAGATCATGACCTGAGCTGAAGTCGGATGCTTAACTGACTGAGCCAGCTAGGTACCCCTGGGGTCTAACACTTTCTAACAGTGGTAACATACAAATGTTATTTTGTTGAACTTTCATTCAAATAAATTATTTATATTTATGCTACATAGAGTTATTAAAACAATAGTTTTATTCATAAGGCAGTATGTGTACTTATTTTTATCTTGAGGCCATTAGTGTGTAAGTTTGTTTGATATCTTCACAGAAAGAATCTTCAAGTTTCCTTTCTCCCCCTGACCCCAGATACAGCCTTCTTTTGTGAACTCTCCCAGTAGTGCAGAAAATTCCTGACCCATAGATATGCTCAGACTGACAAATATACAAAGAGTAAAGAATACTCTACAGAAAGGCGCTTAGCGTATAAGTAAAATTTAATGAATTATACCTCCAAAATATCTTTGATAAAAGGTGTCCATCGGGAGAGTTGAAAAGTTTCTTCTGTAGACCTATCCTTTCTTAATGGTTTGCCTTGTTGAGACTAATACAAATAGAGGAAAAAATTAAAAACCAGTAATTTTATTTAATAATATTCACTTATTACATTTTCTTAAAAACATACGTAATTTACACCAAATACTATGTGTATTTGACTTAGAACTAAGAGTGGAAAATGCTTACTCAAAAAAAATCTGAATAGGAGTGGTCACAAAATTTCACAGTATTTTGTGCTCCAATGATACAATTTGTAATAGTGTCAGAAATTATATTTACTCAAAAGTGCTATAAAACTTGATGGTAAAGACTGGGATTCTAAACAGAATTCTTTCAAAATTTGCTATAAATGAATCATACAGAAAAGTATAAGAGCAAATTACAACAGAAAACAAAAGATACAAATTCACTAGAAAATGTACTTGTACAAATTACTCATATACAGAAAATGAAATTAAAATTTTTCTACTTACCAAATCTATCGAGTGAAATTAAGCTATCCACATGGATTTCCCATATGAGGAAACATATTTAATGTAAACACACACATGCATGTATATGAATATATACCAAATGTAAGATTTCTTACTGGGGGGACAATGGGAACACCAAGGTAACTCCAGTTACGGATCATGTCACTCTCATTTTCTATCTTTACATTCTGGATCAACCTGTCCAAATTTTCTTCTGTAGTTCCTTAGATAAAAATATATGAGTGAACAGTCACATAATTGCCACCACAATCATCTCTAGGTTCCAGGTAGTACCCATTAATAAAGCTTTTTAAATAAAAAACAAATGTTTAATTACATACCCCCTTTGGTGTTCTCCCAATTTCCTATTTTTCTTTGTGTTTATCTTAACCAACTTCAGCTACTATCTTTGAATTTTCTAAGACTCTCTTATGATGAATAGTAAAGTACTTAATTATAAAGTGATTTTAGAGCTGAGTATTTCAATATATTCGTGAAATAAAGTCTCAATTACCATTAATACTGAAGATGTAAAGTAGAATCGCTCTTATTTTATCATAATTATCATGATTTTTGTTGAGTAGAACTGGAAGAAGTACTCGCATAGAATCTTTCACTTTCTGTCCTTCTGCATCAGTTCCAAGTGCCAGGTCCTTGATGAAAATTAAATATAGTCAGCGGCCTATAATCCAAATTCATTTTTTTTAATTAAAAACATCTTAAACCCAAGGGTGCCTGGCTGGCTCAGTCAGTAGAGTGTGAGACACTTGATCTCGAGGTTGTAAGTTCAAGTCCCATGTTGGATGTAAAGATTACTTAAAAATAACATCTTTTTAAAAATACCTTAAATTATGCCAAATTTTAATGTAACACTGATGATACTTCACAAAAAAGTAGGCATCACTTGTAAACTACTGACTGTCTAAAATATAAAAAGTCAAAAAATAATTCAAAGAAAATCATTAATCTAAACCTATGCTAATATGGTAGCCTTGAGCCACATGTGGTCAATGAGCATTTGAAATGTGGCTAGACTAAATTAAGATGTGCTTACAAGTGAAAACACCAGATTCTGAAGACTCAGTTTTTAAAAAGGAATGTAAAATATTTCACTAATAATTTTATATTGATTACATGTTGAAATAACATTTTGAATTTATTATGTTAGGTCAAGTATATTACTAAAATTAACTATATGTGTTTCTTTTTACGTTTTAATATGATTACAGCTGACCCTTGAACAACACAGGTTTGAAGTGTGTGGGTCCACTTATACATGGATTTTTCCTTTTCCTTTTTTTTTTTTAAGTTTATTTATATTTAGAGAGAGAGACAGAGAGAGTGAGCAAGCATGAGTGGGGGAAGAGCAGAGAAGGAGGGAGAGAGAATTCCAAGCAGGTTCTGTGCTGACAAAGCCTGACACAGGGCTTGAACCCACAAACCCTAAGATCATGACCTGAGCCAAAATCAAGAGTTAGATGCTTAACTGACTGAGCCACTCAGGCACCCTGGATTTTTTCAATAAATATAGCACAGGACTTTATTTTTATTTTTTTTTAGTTTTTATTTAAATTCCAGTTATTTAACATACAGTGTATTAGTTTCAGGTGTAGAATTATGTGATTCATCATCACTTAAATACAATACCCAGTGTTCATCATAACAAGTACCCTCCTTAATACCCATGACCCATCTAGCCCATCCACCCACTCCCTTCCCCTCGCCTCCAGTTAACTATCAGTTTGTTCTCTAAGTTTCTTGGTTTGCCTCTCTCTATTTCCCTTCCCCATCAATGTTCATTTGCTTTGTTTCTTAAATTCCACATATGAATGAAATCATATGGTATTTGTCTTTCTTGGACTTATTTTGTTTAGCTTAATAGTCCCTCGCTCCATCCACATTGTTACAAATGGCAAGATTTCATTCTTTTTTTTATGGCTGGGTAATATTCCTGTATACACACACACACACACACACACACACACACACACACACACACTTCTTTATCCATTCCTCAGTCGATAGACACTTGGGCTCTTTCCATAATTTGGCTATTGTTGAACATGCTATAAATACTGGGGCGCATTTGGCCCTTCGAATCAGTATTTTTGTATACTGTGGGTAAATACCTAGTAGTGCAATTGCTAGATCGTGGGGTAGTCCTATTTTTAACTTTTTGAGGAACCTCCATACTGTTTTCCAGAGTGGCTGCACCAGTTTAGCACAGCACTTTTGTTTTATTTCATTTTAATTAATTAATTAATCAATTTAGAGGGAGAATGTATGTGTGAATGTGCAGGCACATGAGTGGGGGAGGGGTAGAGAGACCACAACCTGAGCCGAAATCAAGAGTTGGACACTCAACTGAGGCACCCAAGCACCCCAGCACAGTACTTTAAATGTATTTTCTTTTATGATTTTCTTAGAAACATTTCATTTTCTCTAGCTTACAATATCATAAGAATACAGTATATAATATGTATAACATACAAAATATGTATTAATCAACTGCTTATGTTATCAGTAAGGCTTCTGGCCAACAGATGTTATTAGTAGTTAAGTTTTGGGGGAATCAAAAATTTTACATGGATTTTTTACTGTGTGGGCAGTCAGCGCCCCTGATCCTTGTTCAAGAGTCAACTGTACTATAGTATTTAAAATTACATGGGGTATCTGGATGGCTCAGTTGGTTAAGCATCTGACTCTTGGTTTTGGCTCAGGTCATGATCTCACGGTTTGTGGGTTTGAGCCCTACATCAGGCACTGTGCTGATGATGCAGAGTCTGCTTGGGATTCCCTCTCTCCCTGTCTCACTGTCTCTCTCTCTCTCTTTTAATGTTTTTTAATAAACATTAAAAAAATTAAAATCACATATGGCTTGCATTCTATTTCTCTTTGCACTAAATAGTTTGGCGTTAAAGAGGGGCCTCTAAAACAAGTTAAATGTGCCAATGCAGTACTCTGCAGGATGCTGCATTAAATGTTGTACCTACTGAGAAAGGCCTGCCAACAGTGCTACTCTGAAACAATGTTCTAAATACTTAAATTATTCCATTTAACCAAAAACACATAATCACAGATTAGGAGGAACTGCTTACTATGATACTTATAGCTACATGATAATGTTGGTGAATAGTGATGTATTTAAATACTGCCTAGTTGAGTCCCCTTCTAAGAGAGATTTTGTGGTTTAGCACACCTTACAAAGTCCATTCCGGAAATGTATTAGGACATACGTATTTCTCACTCTGCACATACCTGTTCACTTTTGCAGAGCTTTTCTATATTAGGCTTGAATTTATTCATGCAATCTTCTGCTAAGTTAAGATGGACAACTTGCTGAAAAACAAATCAATCATTTAAATCATTTTAATTTCTTTTTAAGCAACTGATAATACTAAACTTGTAAGATGGGCCTGAAGGAAATTATGGGCTTAGGCAGAAAGTAGGTACCATGTAAAGCAAGGAAAATAGCTCAAGAAAAAGAAAAAAGTGACAATTAACATGGTCCACAGGAGACAATCAACAGACAGCAAAAAACAGAAGGGTTGAGTATGTGTTGGGTTTAAGAGTAATGAAAAAGAAGCAGAGAAAGAAAATCAGCTAAGTCCTTAAAGTTTGAATTTATATTATTGGTTCTTGATTAGGGTGCCATATGATAAAAAATGAGTTAAAATTATTCTGATAATGACTCATAAGAAAGAATGATACACCACCACCACCACCAACAAAAGTTTACCTACCAACGTGGCTTAACTGCTCTTAACTACTAACACATAACTATTAAGGAACCAAGTAGAGTAACAACCAATGGTCAATCCAATATTAAATTTTCTTATTAAGTTGATAAATACAAAATTCTCTGTCTGGCTGTTCAAGACAAAGATATAAAAAGTTTAAGCTGGATTTGGATGAATCTACATTATATACAGAGAATACTACTGAGAAGCTTAAGTATTTGGAAAATTTCCCAGACCTAGACTAAAATTTTAGAGGTTAACTAACACCAACTATCCCATGACACCCACTACTAAACCTGACTATAGAACTGGACGACTAATAAACTAAAAATGATAAAGTATCTCATATACAATACTGCTTACCTTAGTAATCTGTTTACGGAAATGGGGCATCTTTTTCATCAGTTGCGCAAGAGCACTAAGTGATGTCTAGAAAAAAATCAAACATTTTTAAAGCAAACTTATAATTCTGGTTTTTTATATAAAAATTGTTAAATCTTGTAGTTTTATTGTTAATTTTCTAAGTATTTGGCAAATTAAAAAAATTCAAGAGGCTTCCAGTTTCAGTCACAATAAAGTAGCTAATTTCAAAATTACTCTACCTCCATAAACAAAAATAGAATTGGACAAAGTAAATAAGACAACTCTCAGGCAATGGCTAAGAAAAACTGCTCACAGCTAAGATACGTAAGCAGAAGAAAGCACTGAAGGCGATCCCTGCACTTACCCTAGCTTTTCCCTTGAGCACTTTAGAAAACATGGTGAAAGGAAATAGAATTCAACTAAAAAGCACTAGTCTCTCCAGGCAGAGGAAAAAGAGGTCAGAGTTTGGGGCTGGTGAGACAGGGTTTGGGGGGCAGGGTGCTAGGAAAGAGGCAGTCACAACATAACTCAAAGATATAACTCAAAGAAGGGTTGTCTTTGGATCCCTGGCCAAACACCAACCTGCACATGTAAAGGGCAAAACTTTTAAAGGTCTAACACAGAGGGGCACCTGGGTGGCTCAGTTGGCTAAAAGCATCCGACTTTGGCTCAGGTCATGATCTCACGGTTCGTGGGTTTGAGCCCCACGTGAGACTCTGTGCTGACAGCTCAGAGCCTGGAGCCTGCTTCAGATTCTGTGTCTCCCCCTCTCTCTGCCCCTCCGCTGCTTGCGCTCTGTCTCTGTCTTTCAAAAATAAATAAAACGTGAAAAAAAAACTTCAAAAAAAAAAAAAAAAGGCCTACCAGAGAACAACGGCTGGGTGCCTAAATGCTGAACAGAGATTTCAGAGGGGTCTTAGTGCTAAGAAAATACTGGCATTCTCTGATCCAAAGAAGACAGTGTTAAGGGAATATCCCCAGAGATTAAGTTCTAGTCTAGGACTATGTCTCTGAACTAAAGGAAATATGCTAACCATAACAGTGCCTGACATGAAGTGGCAACAAAATTAAGATTATTCATCAGCAAATTAAATCCCTGCCAGAACAGAACTCAATACTCTTTGCAGGGAGAACATCATCTAGAGCTTCTGCAATGTAATCTGTGATGTCTAACATACACGAAAATATTACTGGACATATAAGACAAAAAAAGTGATCAATATTGAAGTGATAAAATAGTAAAAGTAGACTCAGGACAAAGAAGATGCGGTATATATACACAATGGGATACTACCAGATGTAAACAAAGAATGACATCTTGCCGTTTGCAACAACATGGATGGATCTAGAGGGTATAATGCTAGTGAAATAAGTCAGAGGAAGACAAGTATCATATGATTTCACTCATGTGGAATCTAAAAAACAAAACAAAAGAACAAAGAAAAGAAGACACAAACCAAAAAAACCAGACTCTTAACTGCAGAGAACAAACTGATGGTTACCAGAGAGAACATGGGTGGAGGCATGGGTGAAACAGGTGAAGGGGATTAAGAGTACACTTATCATGATGAACACTGAATCATATATGGAATTGCTGAATCACTATATTGTATACCTGAAACTAATATAACACTGTACGTTAACTATACTGGTATTAAAAAAAAAAAAAAGGTAGACCCAGGACAATCCAGATGTTGGAGTTAGCAGACAAGGAATTCAAAAATAGCATATTTATGTTAAAGAAAACAGAGGAAAAGATGGACTAAATGGATAAAAAGATACAGTACTTCAATAAAAAATTAGAATTTATTTAAAAAATTCAATGGATGTCTTGGAACTAAATGCAATATTAGAAATCAAAAACAGGGGCGCCTGGATGGCGCAGTCGGTTAAGCGTCCGACTTCAGCCAGGTCACGATCTCGCGGTCCGTGAGTTCGAGCCCCGTGTCAGGCTCTGGGCTGATGGCTCGGAGCCTGGAGCCTGTTTCCGATTCTGTGTCTCCCTCTCTCTCTGCCCCTCCCCCGTTCATGCTCTGTCTCTCTCTGTCCCAAAAATAAATAAAAAACGTTGAAAAAAAAAATTAAAAAAAAAAAAAAAAAAAAAGAAATCAAAAACATAGTGATTCCTTTACAATGCTGGAGGGACTATAAAATAGTACAGCCACAGTATTTTGGAATTTTCTTATGAAGTTAAACATATATTTACTGTATGGCCCAGCAATCTCACCCTTAATGGTCTATCCAAGAGAATGAAAACATCTTTTTACACAAAACCTGAATGTTTTATAGTGGCTTTATTCATAATTGCCAACAACTTGAAAAAAATTTCAATGTTCAGCAAGATGGGAATAGATAAACACAGTGGAGTACTTCTAAGCATTAAAGGGTAAAACCACTGTTACAGCCAACATGAATGTCAAGTGCATTATCGTAAATGAGAAAAGTCATACTGTATTATTCCATTTAGATGACATTCTAGAAAAGGCAAATCTACAGAGACAGAAAACAGATTAGTGGTTGCCAGGAGATCAGAGTTGTATACAGAGGTTGTCTACAAAGAGGCACAAGGGAATTTGGGGGAGGTGGTGGAACTATTCTATAACTTGACTGTAGTTATATGATCATATGAATTTGTCAAAACGAATAGAATTTTATACTATAGAGAGAAAACTTTACAAATCAACTTAAAAATAATAGAATGGGTTTAACAGTATACTGGACACAAAAGAGACAGAAATAGGAGACTCAAAGGTTAACAGAAAATATTCAATTTAAAGTAGAGAGGGAAATATGGGGGGGAAAGAACAGAATGTAAAAGATGTGGAATATGGTAAAAAAAAAAAAAAAAAAAAAAAAAAATCTCTAAAACACAAGTGAATGGAGTCCTAGAAGGAAAGGAGAAAGATTAGGACAAACATGAGGAAATAATGACCAAGAATTTTTACAAATATGATGAAAGTTATTAATCAGTGATTTAAGAAGCCCAACAAACCCAAGGAAGATACATATTTTATATATATATATATTATATACATTATACACATTATAGTAAGAAATATGATGGCCAAATTGTTAAAAATCAAAGATAAAGGGAAAATCTTTAAAAAGCCACTTTATCTTCAGGAAGATAACATGACAGCTGCTTTCTTTAATATAAAATATGGTAGCCAGAAGGTGATGTTTTACAATCTTCACATTGCTAAAAGGAAAACTGCTAACCTTTCATTTTATTTTTTTTTTTTATTAATTTTTTTTCAATGTTTTTTATTTATTTTTGGGACAGAGAGAGACAGAGCATGAACGGGGGAGGGGCAGAGACAGAGGGAGACACAGAATCGGAAGCAGGCTCCAGGTTCTGAGCCATCAGCCCAGAGCCTGACGCGGGGCTCGAACTCACGGACCGCGAGATCGTGACCTGGCTGAAGTCGGACGCTTAACCGACTGCGCCACCCAGGCGCCCCTAACCTTTCATTTTAAATGCAGCAAAAGTGTAGCTGAAAAGCTTACAAAACAAAGATAACCTCAGATAAAACAAAAATTGAGAGAATTCATCTGGCCCTTGGAAAAACTGAAGAGTTATAAGGAATAAGTAACAATACATCTCATAAATATGAGGGCAATATAAAAGTCTATTGAGAATTTAAATAATAACAACTTAAGTTTATAAACACATGTTAAAGTAAAATACACGACGACAATGGCACAAAAGAGGAAGGAGGAAAATGTAGTTAAACTTTTACAAGGCTCTTGAATTCTTCAGGACATGGCAAAAGTATACTTTAAGGTAGACTGTGATAACACATTTAGTAATACCTAGCATAATGACTATAAAAAGGATACTAAAAGATAAAACAAATTTATATTGGAGATAAAATGGAATCATTAAAAAAAATACAATACATAAAGGTGACAGAAAAGAAAAAGACAAAAGGACAAAACAAATAGAAACAAGATGGTAGACATAAACTCAACTATATCAATAATTATATGAAATATTTATGGACTAAACATTTCAATTAAAGACAAAATTGTCAGGGTACCTGGATGGCTCAGCTGGTTAAATGTCTGGCTCTTGGTTTTGGCTCAGGTCATGATCTCACGGTTTTGTGGATTTGAGCCCTGCATCAGGCTCTGTGCTGACAGTAGGGAGCCTGGTTAGGATTCTCTCTCTCCCTGACCCTTCCCCACTTGGGCGTGTACGTGCACTCTCTCTCTCAAAACAAATAAACAAACTTAAAAAAACTATTTTAAATGTATAAAATTGAAAAGGGTCAGGCTAAATTTTCTTTATTCACAGATGATATTATTGTGTACTCTTTTGGAATGATGGAAATGTTCTCTATTTTGATTTAGGTGGTGGTTCCATATATATATATATATATATATATGTGTGTGTGTGTGTGTGTGTATACATATACATATATATGTAAAAAGTTACTCAGTATACACTTAAGATTTGTGCACTTGGGTAAATCACACCTCATTATTAAAAAATCCAACAAGAATGCATTTATGAAATTGACTAAATGGCTTTTTAATTTTTTAAAATATTTTTTATTTATTTTTGAGACAGACAGAGAGAGAGGGAGAGAGAGAGAGAGAGAGAGAGTGTGTTGTGTGTGTGTGTGTGTGTGTGTGTGTGTGTGTGAGCACAGGAGGGGCAGAGAGAGAGGGAGAAACAGAATCCGAAGCAGGCTCCAGGCTCTGAGCTATTCAGCACAGAGCCCGATGAGGGGCTTGAACCCACAAACCAGGAGATCATGACATGAGCTGAAGTTGAACACTCAACTGAGCTACCCAGGCGCCCCAAATGGCCTTTTAAAAATAAACTCAAATGAAACAAGACAGACGAAATGTTGCCAACTGTTGAAACTAGGTAATGGGTACATGGGAGTTCATTTCTTCTACTTTAGTGTGTGTTAGAAATTTCCCAAAGTGGAAAATTAAATAGTTAAAATACACATTTTAAACACACTTTAAAATCCACCATCATTAGTTTGAATGTTAAATAAAATTCTTACCTTTCCTTCTGTTGCTTTCTTTGTTGATGAAATTTCCTTCATTAGTTTGGGAATTTCCCTGTCAAATTTGAGAAAATTATTTAGATTTCTAAGGTCTAACTCTTTACAGAAATATATTAAGATTACAAAATGTACTTTTAGGTACTTAGTGCCTAAAAAATATGGAATAAGAATTAAAATGGGTTCACATACTCTAATACAACTGCAATATGCCGATGTCGAATTCTAACCCAGAGGTCATCATCTTCTTCAAGGACGGCCTCCTTTTCTTTCCCATCTGTTTTGTATCTACAAGCAGACAGAAATATAAAACTTTTGGATTATCTCCCACCTAAAGTGGAAGAAACATCTTTACAAACAATAATTTTAAGACATAGCTCAAGAAACTGAACAATACATATATATATTCAATCCATTAATTTTAGGAGGATAATGAATATCTACTCAAAAGTAAGGCATATTGGTATCCTTACATTCAAAATCAAAGTTGTATGTCTACCAAGACATTTTTGCTTTCAAATGTTAGATTCAGCTACATTAAAGAGTTTTAGCTCAGCAAAATGGTACTTTATGAAATATTAAACATTCTACAATCAACTCTAAGAACAAGACTGAATTTATATTAACAATGTGTTCTAATTGCTTAAAATACTATTTTGATGTGCTAATAACCATCAGCACAACTATTAAACACCTATTAAATGTCACCCCTAATGTAGCCTATTAAATACTGAAGGTGTTCCAGAGTTCACATTTTCACAAACATGTATCCAAGTATATAAAATCATAAACACGTGTCATCTGTTTCTACATTCTTCCCTAATCCTATAACCACATCTCCAATGAAGAATGAGAAAGGATATGAGAGAAAAACTAACGCAGTCATAAAAAATTCTGATTGCCTTAATAAGTCCTACCGAGGTGAGTAGAAATTCAAGAGGTTCATGAAACTACTCAAAATGGGCTTTTTGACTGCCTCCCCAAATGTAACATCTCCCTTCTTTTTTAATGCAGATAGCCTCCTTCCATCTATAGTGCTAAGGAGATTCAATCATCCTTGGAACTGTCAATTTCCTGAGCCAAGATTAGGAAGTACAGCTTTGAACTTTCCCAGCTCTAAACTGAAGATAATAAATATAGATTTCTACTATATGAATATAATCCCACTTCCATAGCTCCAAACATTACAGGCCCCACGTATAAAACCATTTACCTATGCAGTCTTAATTGCAAATACCCAAAGGTAGAATGAGAGCTTAATCAGAAGATACATTAAGGACACAGCAGCCTATCTGCCATTTAAAATGTAACTTTGTACTTACATAATTCTTTTAACCTTTGATTTATAAACAAAGATTAAGACAGCAAGCCTGACAATACTAAAAGATGATGACAACCCCATTTTAAAAGTACATTTAAAGAAATTACTAATATAAAAACAGAGTATGGATACTTTGAATTTCCTGCTTTGTACTGTCTCCATTAACAATTGTAATGGAGCACAAACCATAGGGAGTTCAAACTTTCATCTCATTTTATCCCTGGACTTTTTTGATTCATAAAAGGGAGTATTGCTGGTGTTTTTGTTTTGTTTGTTTGTTTGTTTAATAGGTCTCTCCCTTACTCTTAAAAAAATTAAAACTTTCTTTCCTTGCCAGCAAATTTAAAGGGGATAAATATTTTAAATACTAGGTTAGAACTGCCTGAAATGTCTGGAGCCAAGTCCTTCAGTGTCTACTAGTTTCATTCCTTTCTAATCTCTGGAGCAGTGCAGGCTTACAGACCTAAAGGACAACAGAGGTAAACAGTATTATTCTCTCCCGAAAATTCTCAATAAACTGTTTGAAACTACTTTTATGTTAGAAAAATAAGCTATATTGATTTCTCTATGTCACCAGATGTAATATAAATTACAGGAAGGAAATTCAGAAGCCAGGATTTGACCAGAATGCAAATAAGCATACAATAGAAAATACATAAATATATACAACAGAAAAAAGATCTTTTTAATTTATTAAAATTACTGAAGTAATTTACACAAAATTTCAGAAAACTAATTTTCATTTTTACTACTATGCTCAAGCAGTAAATCTT
The DNA here is from genome assembly GCF_023721935.1 of Panthera uncia. Classification (NCBI taxonomy): domain Eukaryota; kingdom Metazoa; phylum Chordata; class Mammalia; order Carnivora; family Felidae; genus Panthera; species Panthera uncia. Next base: position 13,691,705 of record NW_026057585.1, read on the forward strand.
AGCTGAAAAACGCCAATTTGGACTTAGAGATTATGATATCAAATAACATGTAATATACATATGCCTGTACATATATATATATACTCATAATGACTCACAAAAATACAGTAAAATGGTTCCCTAATAGAAAAATTATTTCACTTTTCATTTAGCTATTTGGCCTCACTTTTAAAGTAAATATGCTTATATCAGAGTTAAGTCAATAGGTACTAAATTAGTTAAGACTATATCTATTCTCAATAGCTATCCTATTCAGTTTTCCAGTATTCTAATCTTCTTAAAGATATTACGTTGACAAGACATACACACAGATACCTTTGGGTGGGTGATTCAGAATAATTACAGCCTAATAAGTTTGAATATGGTTTCCACTTCAATAAATATAATAGTGGGCCAGGTATTTACTCTTAACATAAGCAAGAAGCCCAAATTCCACTGGTTTAAATGTAGCTTTGTTGTAGACATAGTTAAGGAAGCAACTACATCAAAGAAGCTTCAAAGCAGTCAAATTACCCATTAACTTACAAGGTCAAGGTATTTTTTAATACACTATGATTATAGGGGTAAGAGAATAATAAAGTTTCTGAATAACAAAGTTACAGGGGCATTAGATTTCTGGTGCCTACACAAATCATTAAATGCTCATATTCTATATGCTTTTTGTATATGCCCTTTATATGCCCTTCAAAATATACTTGCTTGTATGTATCATTCTCAATTGGCAGTAGATCATATGCCATTGCCTGAAAGGTCAGTTCATGCAGGACAGTGGACACAGGATCAAAGCCACGATCAATTATTATGAGCTGGGAATGAGTTTTACCCTGGAATAACAAGATAAAATTATCTTCAGAAACTTCAATTTGTGTGAACACCTTGTTAATATCTCAGAAAACAAAAGCAGACTTTTCCTAACTTCTGTCTCATTCTTTTTTTTTTTTTTAATTTTTTTTTTTCAACGTTTTTTATTTATTTTTGGGACAGAGAGAGACAGAGCATGAACGGGGGAGGGGCAGAGAGAGAGGGAGACACAGAATCGGAAACAGGCTCCAGGCTCCGAGCCATCAGCCCAGAGCCTGATGCGGGGCTCGAACTCACGGACCGCGAGATCGTGACCTGGCTGAAGTCGGACGCTTAACCGACTGCGCCACCCAGGCGCCCCTCTTCTGTCTCATTCTTAAGAATGTGAAGTTCTATTAAAACAGAAAAATTGGAGTGGCACAATAGGGGAAAAACCAAGACTACAAAACTGAAAACTTATAATTAAGGAGCCAAACTTAATATCACAATATTGTGAAAATTTGTTTTAAAAAAGCAACATCTGCCTTGCACTAAACCCATTTTCTTAGGAATTTAGTTCCATAAACATTAAAACTGATATAAATTATGAACAGCAGTCACTACTTAGGCTCTTTGTATTACACATGTGCTAAGCAAAAAAATATATATTACTCAATTCTTATAGCAACCCTATGAGGCAGGTATTATATCTCCATATGACGAAGGCATTAGAGCTTAAAAGTCAGCAACCTGACTAAATGACATAGCTAGTAAGTAGCAGAATGGAGATTCAAACCCATGTCAGTTTCATTCCATGCCTATGCTCTTAACCATTATGCTATTTAAAAGGATTATACTGATACCAGCTAAGATGGCAAATCAAAATGAAAGCCTTGTTATCATTAATTCACAAACAGCAGTAATTATTAAACAGTGAATAACAGTGCTAGGAAAAGTATTGTTAATACTAGTATCTTTCATATGCTCTATTTTAGAAAATAATAAATTATTTGGATTATTATTTAAAGCAGTCAGAAATAACTACAACTCATTAGATAGATATTTCCTATTTATTTACATATATCAGATATAAGTAAATTACATGAGAAAGACCTTTAAAAATTGTTTTATTTAACATTTGCTCATTTAAACCTTGAGACAGTATGATACAGTGGTTAAGAATACAGGCTCTGGAATCACATAGATCCAGGTATCAGCCCAGTCTTGACCACTTTCTTGCCAAATGACTTTGGACAAATTGCTTAACTTAAATATCTCAGTATTCTCATTTGTAAAACAAAATATAACCAGAACCTCTGCTGTATAAGATTATTGTAAAGACTTAATGTAGGGGCACCTGGGTGGCTCAGTTGGTTAAGGGTCTGACTTGGGCTCAGGTCATGATCTCACGGGTCGTGCATTTGAGTTCCGCATCAGGCTCTCTGCTATCAGCACAGAGCCCACTTTGGATCCTCTGTCCCTCCCCTTCCCCCTCCCCTCCCTCCCTCCCTCCCTCCCTCCCTCCCTCTCTCTCTCTCTCAAATAAACTTAAAAAAAAGAAAAAGATTTAATGTAATAACACCATAAAACACTTAGTGCCTAGGATTTGGCAAGCCTTCAATACATTTAAGTTATAGGTCCTCAAAAATACAAATATGAAAAAGATGGTGCAACGTAAGTGTTATATCAGGGCTTGGGGTTATGACAATACGTGGGAGGAAGTATCATTTGACCTGAAGAGTCACGAAATGCTTCAAAAAGAATGTGACACTTCATCATGTTCTCAAATGAAGGAAAAATACCAAGCATTTGAAGGATGTATAATTTCCCAGGCAGAAAAATGGAAAGTACAAGTTTGTTTTTTTGTGTGGATCTTGCCGTTTTTTGGTTTTTTTTCATTGAAATCATAAAGGACAAAAGGATATTTACTAACATACTGACAAAAGGATATTTACTAACATACCCATCATGTATCTCTTCCTGCATTCAACATACATTGACTATTACTATGCTACACACTGAGCCACTGTCTTCATCACTACACCAGAACAGCTTTCACCAGACCTCTAGCAACTCTTAAAAGTTGTAAGCTAACATTATATCTAAGCTTATACCCTCCTAATCCAGTGCAGGTATTTGTGAATTTCCCTGTTTCACTATGCCTCTGCCAAAGAATCCTGTTATCCAAGCAACAAACCCCTTCTTCCATCATGTTGTACTCATTCTTTAAGTTCAAGAGCCTCCTCTGGGATGCCTTCCAAGACTCCAGTTAGAAGATTAATCCACTGCCTATGTTCCCACTACATTCTATGTATTATTTTTTTCATTTCACTTATTAAAGAACACTGTATCAGTGGTTTCCCTTGCCCATCTCCTCTTCTAAACTGTCAACAGTTTCTTCTGCTCATTTAATGTGGCTTCCGAGCCCCCTGGCCGCACCTCCTTCAGTTTCCTCAGACTCTTCATTTTCCAACGCAAGCCTAAATGCTGCTATTCTCCAGGACTCAACCTCAGTCTCTGATTACTTTATACTGTCTTCATAAGATAATAACAGCTGCCATTTATTAAACTCCTATACGTGCTGAACATGTTAATTCACCTATCTTCATGCCAACCAAGCAAGCTATATGTTTATCGCATCCATTTTATAGATGAAAATACAACTCAGAGTAAATAATTTGTATAAAGTCACAGAGCTAGCAGTAAGATAAGAATAACTATTAAATGTTTACTCAGCAAGCATCATTGTAAGAACTTTAAAAGTAATAACTCATTTAACCCTCTACTTTATAAAATAGGTATCCTTATTATCCCCATTTTACAGTTTAAAAAACTTAAGCACAGAGAACTTACATTATTTGTCCAAACTAACATATCTATGAATTAAAAATGGCAGAACCAGGAGATGGACACAGTCCTTACTTCAAAACTCTTATCTTCCCCACTAAACCACAACATTATTAAGGTTCCCTCTACCATCTATATTAATTATTCTTAAATCAATACTGGGGATCTATATCAATGATTCTCAAATCAACACTGGAAATGAACAATAATTTTTTTGGTTTATGAAGAAATAAGACAGACTTTGTTCATAATCACTATTTGCCTTTTACACATTACCTTTATTAGGCTCTTTTCATCAATCTTGTAGTAGTTTTCAAGTTTTTTTTCAACAAGCTGGGCAAGCTTACTGGCATTATCTAGAGGTTTACTATAAGTGGAAAAAATGTTCAAACAATTATCCTTCTTTCAAAACACATGTTATACTAGCATAAAGCTGAATTCTAAAATTAAACCATGCAATAATTTATTAATTTAAAAGACTTTATAAACACAGAAAAGTTCAAATAATACATCAAATATAATATTATACCAATTTGTCTGGATTTTACAAATGTAAACCTTATCATATGTGCTTCAAATTTTCTTAAAGAAAATAATATATTATAAATAAAACTGCAGGTCCCTTTATTTCCTTCCCAACTCCTAATCTTCTCCTCTACCTCCATCCACTTCCAATAGCAACCACTGTCATGAATTTGGTGTGTATTCTTCCTGTCAATGCTGTTATATATATTTACTATTTTACATATGTTTAATAGTATATGTTATATATGTTTGATATCTATGTTGATATACACATACCAAATTTACTCACTTTAGTTTTACACAATTTTCCATCATATAATTATATTGGATTCTATGTATTCATCCCCTTAAAGATGGACTTTAAAAAAAAATTTTTTTTTAAGGTTTATTCATTTTTCAGAGACAGAGCATGAGTGGGGGGAGGGGCAGAGAGAGAGGGAGACACAGAATCTGAAGCTGGGCCCAGGCTCTGAGCTGTCAGCACAGAGCTCGACGCAGGGCTCAAACTCATGGGCTGTGAAATCATGACCTAAACTGAAGTCAGATACCCACCCAGCCTCCCCTTAAAGATGGACATTTAAATCATTCTCAATTTTATACTATTTCGAACAAAAGTGAAACAAATATCTTTGTAAATGTATCTCCATGTATGTTTTTCTACATCTAAAAGTATAATTGCTGAATCATGAAGAACATTTTTACTTTTCTAGATACTAGCATATTACTCTCCAAATGAGTTGACCAATTATCCTTCCTACTAGCAGTGTGAGATATCCCAATGTGCTAACACCTAATTAGCTTTCCAGTATAATCTTTTGCATAAAGTCTTGTATATCAGTCTTCTAAAATGATAAAATCATAGTTTAAATTACAACTTCATGACCAGTGGCATTAGCATAACTTCTGAATCTACAGGGAAAAATTCTGTGAAAGGCTCCTCAATTAGCACACCAATCTCAAAAATCTCATTGTGACGGCTTCCAAGAGTGAAAGACTCTTTAGGTTTTATACCTTAAAAATAAAATAGCAACTATAAAGAAAAATTTATTACATGTTTAGCTTTAGAGTATTTTCAAAAGGAAATAATTTTATGTCAGAATTACACTTTAACAGTCCATAAGACATAAAGGAATGCTTTGAGAAACTACAAGTAGGATTTTAATGTAAGTTAAATATAAAGTATATGAATTTGAAATTAAACAGCTCAGCCAACAAACATGACACATGCAAATGTTTAAAGAAACTTTTAAAAAAGAAATGAGTGATAATACTTACTAGTAATACCATAGTATATTTACTACTACCATTTTACTAGTGTCATGTACTATCCCGAATGCTTTACAGAGTTCTAACAACAACTTAATAAGGTGGGTACTATCATTCCCATTTCATAGATAAGGAAACTGAGGGCAGAAGGGTCACACAGCTAGTAATTAGCAGAGATTAAAATCCAAGCTGTCTGGTTACATACAACAATATGGATGACTCTCAAAACATAATGTTGAACAAAGAAGGCAGAAACAAAAATTTCATATGATTCCATTTTTACCACGTTCAACACCAGGCAGAACTAAAATACATGTTAAAAGTCAGGATAGTAGTAACCTTTGGGGAGAAAAAAGGGGGTAGTGATCAAGAAGGATTATGAGCAGAACCTCTGAGATGCTGTTTATGTTCTATTTCTTGACCTTGGTAGGTTTAGAGGGATATGTTCACTTTGGAATGATTTATCAAGCGATATATATATCATTTATGCACTTTACAGTAAATTTTTATTATTTTTATTATTTATTTTAAAAAAATTTTTAATGTTAATTTTTTTTGAGAGAGAGCACGAGCAGGAGAGGGGTAGAGAGTGATAGGGAAACACAGAATCCAAACCAGGCTGCAGGCTCTGAGCTGTCAGCATAAGAGTCTGATGTGGGGCTCAAACCTGTGAAATGTTAGATCATGACCTGAGCCAAAGTCAGATGCTTAACGACTGAGCCACCCAGGTGCCTCACAGTACATCTTATTTTTAAAAAGAAGCAAATAAATAAAGGTACACGGTATTAAAGTCAAACTTTAGCTCCTTAAAAAAAACAACAGAAAATCTATTTAAAATGGCCACTGGGGGGCAGCTGGCTGGCTCAGGGTGGAACATCTGACTCTTGATTTCTGCGCAGGTCATGATCTTGCTATTCTTGAGTTTGAGCCCTGCTCTGACAGCAGGGAGTCTGCTTGGAATTCTCTCCCTCTCTCTCTGCCCCTCCCCCGCTCATTCACACATGCTCTCTCTCAAAGTAAATAAACATTAAAAAATAACACTCAGATCAATGAAATAGAATAGAGAACCCAGAAATGTACCCACAAACGTATGGCCACCTAATCTTTGACCAAGCAGGAAAGAATATCCAATGGAATAAAGACACTCTCTTCAGCAAGTGGTGCTGGGAAAACTGGACAGCGACATGCAGAAGAATGAACCTGGACTACTTTTCTTACACCATACACAAAAATAAATTCAAAATGGATGAAAGACCTAAATGTAAGACAGGAAGCCATCAAAATTCTGGAGGAGAACGCAGGCAAAAACCTCTTTGATCTTGGCCACAGCAACTTCTTACTCAACACGTCTCCAAAGGCAAGGGAAGCAAAAGCAAAAATGAACTACTGGGACCTCATCAAAATAAAAAGCTTCTGCACAGCAAAGGAAACAATCAGCAAAACTAAAAGGCAACCGACAGAATGGGAGAAGATATTTGCAAATGACATATCAGATAAAGGGTTAGTATCCAAAATCTATAAAGAATTTATCAAACTCAACACCCAAAAAACAAATAATCCAGTGAAGAAATGGGCAAAAGACATGAATAGACACTTCTCCAAAGAAGACATCCAGATGTCCAACCGACACATGAAAAAATGCTCAACATCACTCATCATCAGGGAAATACAAATCAAAACCACAATGAGGGGCGTCTGGGTGGCTCAGTCGGTTGGGTGTCTGACTTCAGCTCAGGTCATGATCTCACCGCTCCTGAGTTCGAGCCCCATGTCAGGCTCTGTGCTGACAGCTCAGAGCCTGGAGCCTGCTTCAGATTCTGTGTATGTCTCTCTCTCTGCCCCTACCCTGCTCACACTCTGTATCTCTATCTCTCAAAAATAAATAAACATTAAAAATTAAAAAAAAAACACACACAATGAGATACCACCTTACATCTGTCAGAATGGCTAACATTAACAACTCAGGCAACAATAGATGTTGGCAAGGATGTGGAGAAAGAGGATCTCTTTTGCATTGTTGGTGGGAATGCAAGCTGGTGCAGCCACTCTGGAAAACAGTATGGAGGTTCCTCAAAAAACTAAAAATGGAACTGCCCTACAACCCAGCAATTGCACTACTAGGCATTTATCCAAGGAATACAGGTGTGCTGTTTCGAAGGGACACATGCACCTCCATGTTTATAGCAGCACTATCAACAATAGCCAAAATACGGAAAGAGCACAAATGTCCATCGATGGATGAATGGATAAAGAAGATGTGGTATATATATACAATGGAGTATTATTCAGCAATCAGAAAGAATGAAACCTTGCCATTTGCAACTATGTGGATAGAACTGGAGGGTATTATGCTAAGTGAAATTAGTCAAAGAAAGACAAAAATCATATGACTTCACTCATATGAGGACTTTAAGAGACAAAACAGATGAACATAAGTGAAGGGAAACAAAAATAATATAAAAACAGGGAGGGGGACAAAACAGAAGAGACTCATAAATATGGAGAACAAACAGAGGGTTATTGGAGGGGTTGTGGGAGGAGGGATGGGTTAAATGGGTAAGGGGCAGTGAGGAATCTACTCCTGAAATCATTGTTGCACTATATGCTAACTAATTTGGATGTAAATTTTTAAAATAACTAATTAATTAATTAATTAATGTACTTATTTATTTGAGGGGCACCTGGGTGGCTCAGTCGGTTAAGTGTCCAACTCTTGATCTCAGCTCAGGTCATGATCTCAGGGTTCATGAGTTTGAACCCCATATTGGGCTCTGCACTGACAGTGTGGAACCTGCTTGGGATTCTCTCTCTCTCCTCTTTCTCTACCTCCTCCCCACTGACATGCTCTCTCTCAAAATAAACATTTTTTAAAAAGTGCTTGCAAATTATACCAAATTTAAGCTCTGAAATTTAGTAACAGGGGGCTATTAGTTGCTTGGAAATTTCAACCTTAAACTTTAAATCTGCTATTTGAACAGCATAATTTTACATGGAGTTTGCAAAGTAAACCTTGCAAACCAATACACTTTAGCCCAGAGATATTACTTACCTCTATATTGGAGATCAAATAGAAAGCATAACATATACAGACAGTATTGAGTGTTCTACCTTTTATATCTTACTCCAGGGTTTTCATCCAGGGTAGCACATACTGTAACTATCTGCTCAGCCATTGCTTCCATAATGGCATCTTTTCCATTTGCATTACTAGGGTCCGGACTGTAACAGTAATAGAATGCATCCGGTACATCAAGAGTATAAACCTAAGTTAGGCCCCCCCAAAAAAAAATAAGGTCATACTGTGTCAATTGGTGATTTGGTTTAACACACACACACACACACACACACACACACACACACAGAAAAATGTGGCTATTATTTGGGACATTAAAAAAATTACTTGCTTAACCATGCTGTTTCCTGAGACCACTGTGTCTTTACCTTAATCAAATCTCATTTTCTCTCAGTCATCTTGATTTCATCCTTTATTTCTTTTCCCACTCTCCTTTCCTGCTTAGTCTACCTCTCTCCTTCATTTCTTGTTTCATACTGTACTATTTGTTTCTTACCACCTGTGCAACAGATGAAGGAATTTGAGGTAGTCAAACTAAACTAAAAATCTAATACCTGACACAAAGAAATACAACAAAGCCAAAGTTGGTCTATATATTTGACATACATTAAAAATCTTAATCTGTTAGAGAATAACCTAGAAATTTTCCATAGTTGATATGTATCTTCAATTCTTTGGTTTATATTCTTCATGTCCTTAAAATAGAGATATGTTTCCCAAAAAGACACAGTATTGTGCCAGACATAGTAATTGGTCTAATCATAGACCACACTGAAACCTCAAAGACACATTTTTTCAACTAACAAAAACATTTACTTATGTGCAAAGAACTGGATTAGAAGGGCGCCTGGGTGGCGCAGTCGGTTAAGCAACTGACTTTTGATCTCAGGTCAGGTCATGATCTCTCCATTCATGGGTTCGAGCCCTGTGTCAGGCTCTGTGCTGATGGTATGGAGCCTGCTTGGGAGTCTCTCTCCCCTTCTCTTTGCCCCTCCCCCGCTTGTGTATGTGTGGCTCTCTCTCACTCAAAAATAAATATTTAAAAAAAGAACTGCATTAGAAATTTACTATTATTATGTTATTTGAAGAGTACAAAAGTGAGGCACCTGGGTGGCTCAGTAGGTTTAGCGCCTCTTGGTTGCAGCTCAGGTCACAATCGCACTGATAGTGGTATCAGCTCTGTGCTGATGGTGTGGAGGCTACTTGGGATTCTCTCTCTCCCTCTCTCTCTGCCCCACCCCCACTCATACTCACGCAGTCTCTCTCTCTAAATAAATAAACTTTTAAAAAATGAATACAAAAGAAGAAGCTCTTTTACTAGGGTTGGGAGTTAGTTCTTCATTAAACCAATTTTTATTTTTTTTAAACAATGATGATAATCTCTCTTAGCCTAGGATGATGTATTGAGTGTAAAAGTAAGTATGTAATAAACATTACATGCTAAAACTATTGCATTATGAATAAACCTGCTCATGAAAAGTTTCCTTTCACTGTACATTCATTTCTCTGAACATAACCAACAGCAGCAGGCTGCACATGGATTCAGATTTAGCCATAGCTAATCCACTTATGTCTGTGTTGCTCAAAATCTTGGCTATTATATTAACTGCCAACAAGCACTTCTCTTAGTATACTATTACACTACAGTAGATAATATTATCTGTTCAAAAATACTTACTGCCCCTCCCTAAGGGCCTCTCCCTATAAGAGTATACTTCCCACTCACTAAAGTCAGCCTTGGCTATGGGTATTCGAACATGAGTAGAAGTGACACATGCTACTCCCCACAAAAGCTTTAAAAGCCATTGTGTGTCTCCAACATTTCTCTTTTCCTTCTGCTATGTCCCAGACAAGGGCTAGTCCTTCAGCCTCAGTTCCAGAATGAAGAGAATATACAGCAAAGCCCCAGACAAACCACAATGGACAAAAATATGAGAAATAAACTTGGCTACAGTAATGAACTGAGATTTAGGGAGTTATCACAACAGTTTAACCTAAGCTAATACTCCAATGAACCAAAGAGAATATTAGAGCTTATTTTCATTCTACTCTCACATTTCTTCCATTCTTCCATTTCCCTCCTCCTCTTCCTCTCCACTTTCCATTACCACCATACATGTTCCTTCAGACCATTGCCAAATATTTTCTTCAACTTTATGACCCACAGTCAGCTCCTTAAATAAAGACTCCTCCCACCCCTGCCACTTTCATCTACTTTTTTTGCTAATCTACAACTGGCTTAGCTCTATTTCTACCTAAACACCTCCCTACTAACTACACCAGACTCTTTGTACTCTGTAAGATCCACTGTAATCAAATTTCCCTACATTCTTAAATGCTTTCCCTCTAATTGCCTTAATGTATATGTGATAGCACTAATTATCTTAAATCCTGTAAGAAGTAAAGCAAGAGGTTTCTTTAATCTCTTGGACTCATAAATTCAGGAGTGAATCAACCTCCTTCCTCTCCATGCAACCTCTAAATGTGTTTAATGTCCGTCCAACTTGTCTTCTTTGGAACACTATCCTATCTGACTTTGCATCTGGCAGACAGTATCCACTGCACAAGACCTTGATAAATGCTCACACAGGCCTTTGCTCTTAGCTCAAAGCACTTAGTAGTATTTCCTTTATATCTTCACTTGCAAACAAAGTTGAAAACATTTTCACTGTAATTTCTCTGTAACAGTTATAGTTACTAAGTAAACTCTCAGATGCTTATCAAGGAAATAAAAGCAAAAACTTCTTAGGGGAAAAACAAACCAGACAGGACCTTAAATAATAACATTTTGCAAAGACACAGTAAGAAGATTCTCATGAGATTTCTCTATATAGACAAAAACAAGTTATTCTCATCACCAATCAAATTGGTCAGATAGCTACACAAATCTCTCCTTCAAATAGAGCAACTGCAGAATTTTGATGAATTTTGAGGCTAAAACTATATTTACCATCTGTACAGCAGATGCTCTGGATCCGTTTATAATATTTATCACACTACTATTCATATCCCACATCATTTAGAAAGCCCATTTCACCCTATTTTAAAGTTACATATCACATTAAAAGGAACAGGCCTAAAGGTAACCTTTGGCAATAGTGTAACGTTAAACAGATATCTTAAAATTTTACAATCTGGATTATAATCTTTCTTTGCCCAAAATAGCAATAGCTTAAAAGAAAAATCTCTTGGGGTGCCTGGGTGGCTCAGTCAGTTAAGCGACCACTTCAGCTCAGGTCATGACCTCATGGTTTGTGAGGTCGAGGCTGGGAGAACCCTGTTTAGGATCCTCTGTCTCCCTCTCTCTCTGCCCCTCCCCTGCACTCTCTCTCTCTCAAAAATAAACATACACTTAAAAAGAAAAGAAAAAGAAAAATTCCTCTTCTAGGACCCTTATTTCTCTTAAAATATTGACCTTATAGTTCCAAACAACAGTAAACTATTAGAATTCTATGAAATGCTAGAATCCAAACACAGAGAACAGAGCACAACAAAGTTGAGCAATGCACTAGCTGTGTGATCTGGGGCAAGTTACTTAACTTCTTTGATTTCCCCATCTTTAAAATGAAGACAGAATTACCATCCATTCATAGGACTATCATGAGGATTACATGAATATATTTACGGAAAATATTTAGGAAAGTGTCTGGCACATGGAGAATACTACATAGGTGTTTCCTATCACCATCATTATTATTAATTGAAGGACCATAACTATTCCAAAGTCAAAATGAATTTTTAAAACCCTTCATTTTATAAATTAATGCAATCTATATAATGTTATAGAAAAAATTTGTTGAAGAACATTTGTTTTAATATCACAAATGGTTACAGAAGCTAAAGGTTATTTCTTTTGAGTCATCTAACATTGTGTTCAAAATCTTTTCATTTCATAATCTAATAGTTCTGTAAAACTTGACATACACAGCACTTAGTGGCAGCTGTGAAATTTAAGCTCCACTTTCATAATGTTCTGTTCCAATTTATGCTCCTCTCCTTTCCTTCATCATGAGAAATGTTTATTTGTGGATCATTCAAAATCCACCAAATACATAACATATAAAACATCTTTAAGATATACCTTATTAACAATAAGTAAGCTCATAAAACCAAAATTTTAAATCCATTATAAACTAAAATTAAAAGTAAAACAAGAAAGTACCTGAGATTCAAGTGGAATGAAGGAAATATTTATTTCTTTACATCTTCTTATTGATTTGGAGCAAGAAGTCTTAATTTTGTTAAAGAGACTATCAGGGCAAACTGAGAGGGGGGGAAAAATCAAAGCATATAACTCCATCTAAATTTTTATTCTTTGGAATAAATCATTTTAACATGCAAGAATATTTATTTTTTACATATAATTAGTGACTTTCACAAAGCAATTTACTATGAGGACAGAGACAATATGTAAATATTTTTCTTCACTTTACAGAGCAAATGTATTCTAGCCAACAGGGCTGTAACAGAAATTCCATTTTCCCCATTCATAGGCACCATAACTTATGATTATTTCCTTAGAGAGCTGCTTACACAGCAAACTAAAATTGTTAGGAAGGAAAATCAGATCCAAACTCATGGCTTAATAAACTTTCATAGGACTTTCAGAATTTCTTAGGAATTTATACTGCTTTTCAAAATGTGGCACTAAGTGCAACCATCCCACACAAATTGTTAGTTTTTCCTTGTATCTCAAGACCTTCTCTAATGTCAGGAAATCCTGAGACTAATCCAGAGCCTGTTCTCTCCACCCTCCCTTTACCTGTCTATATCTCTATTAAATCTAGGTTGGAACATCAACCATTGGGTCCTAGTGTCTTTTAACATGATGTTCTTTAGCCTCAAGATTCCTTAAGTTAAAAGAGGCTTCACATTCATTAAATTTTATAACTTCTATAAACATGAATTTCTGTGTAATACAGTTACTTAAAACACAAATACTTATGGCATGACATATTTAAAATGGAAACTATTACTAGGCATGAGATAAATAATAACTTCTAGGAAAAACAATATACTGCTTAAAATGAATTTCTAATAGCACAGACTAAGACTACACTTAGATGAACAGCATTTTTATTTTGCAAAATAATTATGTAAGATATAACATAAAGCAGAATTATATGTGTGTCTGGACTTCTCTGTGATGCTTTTGTTTAGCTGCTTTCTATCTGAACATATGGCATTGCAAGAGAAATGTGACAGATTCTCTCCATTAATATTTGCCAAACAGATGGCAATTTCTCCAGTACCGTCCCAAAGGGTCTTATTTTTGATTATATAATCAAATCCCCAATTAAAACTTAGATTTAAAAAAGAATTCCTCCTTCATCAGCATAAAATTTGAGATACAGCTCTCACTACCAACCCCCCACCATTGTATACCAGCAAAAATGACTGGCTCAGAATTTAATTTTCTATCACTTTAATATGAATTAGGATAGATATGATCTTATATTTTTAGATTTTTTTCTAATCTAATTAGAACAAGCAATAAATAGAAAGTTAATATTATAATAGTACTATAAGAAATACTTTATAATTAATAGGATTTTAAACAATGAAGCAATACTTTTACAAAGCTACTTACAGTCAGTGAAGTATATATATGCTGCTTTGTATTTGTTCTCGGACTTACTTGCAAAATCACGTAAAAAACATTCTACAGACTTAAAAAAGGTTAGATGTTAATACACATTTAACAAAATACTAATTTAAACGTGCTAGCTTTTGAAGTAACTAAGATTATTCTTTTTCAATAATAAAACAAAACCTTAACTATCTCAAAGTTTACTTTATAAGCTGATTTTTTTTAAATGCTATGTTGTCTAGCAGTAACAGCTAAAAACCTAAGAAGTAGTAAGGTAATATGTATAAACAGAGTACTGTTTTGGCAATGAGAAGATCCAGGAACGATCCAGTGACTGGGAAGCTGAAGCCACACAGACCATTAGAAGATAACAAATTAGGGGCGCCTGGGTGGCGCAGTCGGTTAAGCGTCCGACTTCAGCCAGGTCACGATCTCGCGGTCCGTGAGTTCGAGCCCCGCGTCAGGCTCCGGGCTGATGGCTCGGAGCCTGGAGCCTGTTTCCGATTCTGTGTCTCCCTCTCTCTCTGCCCCTCCCCCGTTCATGCTCTGTCTCTCTCTGTCCCAAAAATAAATAAAAAAACGTTGAAAAAAAAAAAATTAAAAAAAAAAAAAAAAGAAGATAACAAATCAAGGAACTGAAAAGCCAATAAGCATACTGGAAATGTTATCTACCTGGATGATGAAAGCATTGTGACTGTAACTGGGAAAGTGCTGAAGAGAGTGACAGTGAGCTAGGAGTAAAATTGTTAAGGGATAATGAAAGACCCAGAGGTTGGTAGACGACAGCAAGGAGAGGAATGGCAGGTAATAAAGTCTGGTAGTTCTTGCATGCCTCAGTGCTGGTAATTTTAAAGATACAATGATCTAAAAGCAAAAATGAGGAATACAGAATGTAATGATCTCTCCTCCATCTGTTCCTTTTTCTCCTGGAACTCTAGAACTATTTCTGTTAGACCTCATAGATCAATCCAGCAATCTCTTATCTTTCGCCCATGATTTCCATGACTTTGGGGTTTTTTTTGTTTTTTGGGTTTTTTTGCTTTGAGATATTCCATTTTAACTCGGCTATTAATTCAAATTTGAATAGTGATTATCCTCTTCTGCAATTAACCATTTAACGGAGAAATCACACACTTTTGAACTTCAGGAAGTTTTTTATATGCTGTACTAGACTCTTCTTATGTGTTAACATTTTTCTGTTCAGTTCATCATCCTTCTCTCTAAGCAGCTATATTTTATATTTTCTTCATTCTTACTGAACTTCCTCTTTCTGGCAGCTTGGCTCACTTAGATGTGTTGATGCTTTCCTTTGTTAACTCACTGAAGGTTTAGGTTTGTTGCTGGAGAATCCTAAATACAGGCAGTTCTACAAGAGGGGAAGGCAAAAAGATTTCTCCTTCTCTGGGCTGTAGGTATATAAGCAGACAAACCACCAGGGCTTTTTCACCAAATGACCTTTCCCCTGGGGTTCAGAGATCTCGTACAGCTAAACTCTTCAGAAATCTGTCATTTTATGACTTTGGCTAGGAACACTCTCATGCTGGTGTCTAAGGTGCTTACCCAGCTACTAAGGAAGGAAGTCTCTCACTAGGCTTCTCCACTACTACCCAATAAGCTCAAGCCCTCGCTGGTACCCATAGGGCTATGGGGCCCAATAGGTAATTGATTCAGGACAGAAAGAGAAACTGGAGTTGGTTATAGTAGAAAAAAGAGTCACATCCAGGTACTATTTTCTCTGAGCCCTTTGCTCCTTTACTGAATATACAATTTTGTATCCTGCTTCTGTCACTTAACATTAAAAATGAACATTTACCTAAATCATTAAAATTTCCTAGAAATCTCATTTTCAATGGACACACAGTCTTTTCTGCTATTAATCTATTAATGATAAGAATTAGCATTAAGATATAAAATGTCATTAAAACCCACCAGCAGCCAGCATATAGAAACTAAATAGTGAATATCTGTTTTTTTTCCTGCTGTCTGCTAGAATCAAAAGAAATGAAACTGCAATTGCCAACTTAACATTCTGGATGAATGTAACAGCCAAAGAATGTGTTAGAAAATCCATTCTCAAATATTGTACAGAATAAAGGAATCTGACATGGCACCTGGGTAGCACAACTGAGCCCTGCGTCGGGCTCTGTGCTGACATCCCAGAGCCTGGAGCCTGCTTTGGATCCTGTGTCTCCCTCTCTCTATGCCCCTTCCCCACTCACACTGTGTCTCAAAAATAAATAAACATTAAAAAAAAAATTAGAATAAAGGAATCTGATATTTACTTGGCTCTAAAAGTTTGGCATTAATATGCATTCAATCACAGATTATAAACTAATTCCTTTGACGTAAAAGATATATTTACATATATATGCATGCATATATGTGTATATACACACATGTATGCTACAGGAAGTAACTACGATAAAGGATTAATCCAAGACTATTTCTTTTATGTACATTTCTATCCTCCAAAAATATGGTTGCATAGGAATAGCATGAGTAACAAACTACTC
This sequence comes from Panthera uncia, assembly GCF_023721935.1. NCBI lineage: Eukaryota > Metazoa > Chordata > Mammalia > Carnivora > Felidae > Panthera > Panthera uncia. The sequence goes on from NW_026057585.1 coordinate 13,708,299, forward strand.
AAACTTCATCATTTTAATACAATTAAATTCTGCTTTCAGATATGAGGGGAGAATTCTTTCATTTATACATTCTCATTAAGAGTGCAAATGAAACAATTTTCTAACACAGAAAAACGTTCCTAAGCAAACTAGTTTATGGCACTATTTTTCTAATAAAGTATGTTTTATTGCTTTGAATTGCCTATGAGAAAATGATGTCAATGATAAATGAGGAAGATACTTTTTAAAGATTCAAAATACTCACCTTTGATGTTGGAGAGATAAAATAAAGAGCTTTCATTTGTCTGACAGGTTCTCGATTCCTATAAATATTCTCCACAACTAATAAAAAAAAAAGTCCATTTTATATAACCAAGTATTTATACACTTGAAACAATTTTAAAATAAAACTATACTTATTTATAATAGGGAAACACATTAACATATCCTGGGTTTAACATTTTTTTGGCCTCCCTTTGATAAATTAAAAAATCCCAAAATTGTATCTTCCCTAAACCTAAATTCTGGGCTAAGTAATCATCATAAGAAAAAAGGATGAAACAGCTATTTCATAGTTACATCTACCAGTGTAAGCAATCAACATGCCATGAAGCAAGAAAATGCATTAAAAATTAAAATTTGTATTTCTTTTTAAAAATATTCTAATGTAATAGCAAATATAATACCAGATATCAGGCTAAGTCCTTAACATTACTTATATGTTAAACTTTCTAATAATTATTATATAACAAACTGGTAAAATAAGTATTTTACAAATTAGGAAACTGAGACTTAAAGAAGTTAGGTAACTTGAAAGCTAGAAAGTAGAACAGGTAGGATTCTAACCCAGATCTGTCTGACTCCAGAACCCAAGTTTTTAACTGCTATAATATTCTTTAAATAAACTGCCAATTAACTCTTACTCTTTTAAAACTACGCAATATTTTTAAAGTATTTTTAACAATGAAATATCACCATAATTTACTGTTATATTTTTATTATTGAAATTAAGAAGTTCATAAAATTAACAAATATAAAACAAAGTGAATTTAAAACTAGTAAACTCTAGGGGTGACTGGGTGGCTCAGTAAGCATCCAACTCTGTTTCGGCTCAGGTCAGGATCTCACAGTTTCAGGAGTTTGAGCCCTGCATCGGGCCAGGCCCTGTGCTGACAGTGTGAAGGCTGCTTGGGATTCTCTCTCTCCCTCTCTCAGACCCTCCCACGCTTGCATTTGCCCTGTCTCTCCCTCTCAAAAAAATAAACTTAAAAAAACCCCAAAACATTAAAAACGAACAAAAACCACAAAAAACTAGTAAACTCTAAATTGTCAAATTAACTATTAAAGCTATATTTTAAAAAAATTAAGCATTATTCTACAAATCAAGAGAACCACTTTTCAAGACTAATGCTGGCAAAAGCCCTGGAAATAATTAAAAAGATTAACCTGATAGGCGAGGAAGGCTACTGTTGAACTTCTCTGGTAAATATGGTGATTCACCTTCTCATTCTTACCTTTATATTAGTAAAGTATAGACTTATCACAGCTTCTATTAGACAGGATATCAAATAAGGTTTCCAAGGAGATATTTAATTTTAATCTCCATTCCCAACTATTGTAATTTCACCTTTAAAAGATTAAAGTTAAATCTGTGCAAACTTACTTTTATTACTTAATACTCAAAATCAAGTGCCTTATAGTCATCTTACGCTATACATACTATTATGCTTGGTGAGTAATGTACATGTTAAAATGTTAAAATATTGTGCTATGATTTATTAGAACACAGACTTTGAAAATAATCTGAAATGTCTGGTTATTAATAGCAGAAAGTGCCACTTCTTCAATTCCCCGAAAAATGGATACATACTAATAAGTGATTTAACAAAAAGGTTTTTACAGGATGCCTGAATGGCTGTTAAATATTAATCTAAAACCTCACAATAGCCCAACAAGATCAAAATACTCATTGCCATTTTACAGATGTGAAAATTGAGATTCAGAAGTTAAATAAGTCAGGGGCATCTGGGTGGCTAAGTCGGTTGAGTGTCTGACTGTTCATTTCAGCTCAGGACATGATCTCGCCGTTCTTGTGTCCTAGCCCCGAGTTGAGCTCTGTGCTGATGGTGTGGAGCCTGCTTGGGATACTCGCTCTCCCTTTCTCTCTGCCCCTCTCCCACTCATGCTCTCCTCTCTCTCTCTCAAAATAAATAAACATTAAGGAAAAAAACAACTCTGGAAAGTCCTAAAGAAACCTGTTTATGGGCACCTGGGTGGCTCAGTTAGTTGAGTGTCCAACTTTGGCTCAGGTCATGATCTCACGGTTTGGAGTTTGAGCCCCACGTCAGGCTCTGTGCTGAAAGCTCAGAGTCTGGAGCCTGCTTCGGATTCTGTGTCTCCCTCTCTCTCTGCCCCTTCCCTGCTCTCTCTCTCAAAAATAAATAAACATTAAAAAAAAAAAAAAAAGAAAAGAAACCTGTTTAGCTTTGTCTAATGCTATATCCCAACTTACTTGGCAATAGAATTTTTTCCTTGAAGAGTATCTATCAACACCAAACACAGAGTAATAAACAATGGTTACAAAAATGAAATAAAACCTCCTTACAGTGCAAAATGGTTCTGTAGCTTCATTATATTTTCATAAATATTATCAAATGGTTCTAGGGGCACCTGGGTGGCTCAGTTGGTTAAGTGTCCAACTTTAGCTTGGGTCATGATGTTGCAGTTCTTGATTTCGTGCCCTGTGTTGGGTTCTGTGCTGACAGCTCAGAGCCTGGAGTCTGCTTCCGATTCTGTGTCTCCCTCTCTCTCTCTCTGCCCCTCCCCTGTTTGCATTCTGTCTCTGTCTCTCAAAAATAAACAAACATTTAAAAAAAAAACCTTAAAAAAATGGTTCTCACTTTAGTTGCTAATTAGAATGGCCTCTGGAACTTAAAAAACTTCATGGCCTGGGGCGCCTGTGGGTGGCTCAGTCGTTTGAGCATCCAATTTCAGTTCAGGTCATGATCTCACAGCTCGTGAGTTTGAGCCCCGCATCGGGCTCTGTGCTGACAGCTCAGAGCCTGGAGCCTGCTTCCGATTCTGTCTCTCTGCCCCTAACCCACTCGCATTCTGTCTCTGTCTCTCTCAAAAAAAATAAATAAACATTAAAAAAAACCAACTTCGTGGCTTAATCAATACTATATTTGTCCAGTGTCAGAAAAATCAAGGCTTCAATCTTTTAATGTCTAATTGAGAGTTTTTCCATTGAAAAGGCCATAAAGACCAGGAAGACAAGCTGAATATATGATCAATAATAAAGTATCATATAGCAAAGATTTTATATATAAGTATCAAAATAATTATTACAAAATTTTTTAGATAATCCTCCCTTTGTATACACTGCTCAGGTTTTCTTGAAAATACTGGTGTAGTTTTTTTTTTTTTTTTTAAGTTTATTTATTTATTTTGAGAGTGACAGAGACATCTGGGGGAGACAGAGAGAATCCCAAGCAGGCTCCAAGCTGCCAGCTGTGGAGCCCGATGTGGGGCTCGAACCCACAAACTATGAGATCATGACCTGAGCCAAAAATCAAGAGTCAGTCACTTAACCAACTGAGCCACCCAGGCACCCCAAGTGTACTTTTGAACCTCACAAGTAGCAGTGACAAGGCAGTACACATACTACACTAAATTCCAAAATATAAAAGAATTGTATTCGACTTTGAGTCTTAGTTTCCTCATTACAAGTGGGGGTATTTAAAATCTCTTTAAACGGTTGTCATGAAGATCAAATGTAAATAAATGAGTGTAAGGATGAGGAATTTAAGGATAATGGTAAGATTATAAATGTTATAAAATATTGGTATCATCCCCCAAAGAGATTAAAATCTCATTAACAATTCTGCCCTAATGAAAGATTATGGCAGTATGGTTTTTTTCATAATGTTATTCTAAAGCGGATTAAAAACAATTTTTTTTAATGTTTTATTTATTTTTGAGAGAGACAGAGACAGAATGCAAGTGGGTTAGGGGCAGAGAGAGAGGGAGACACAGAATCCAAAGCAGGCTCCAGGCTCCGAGCTGTCAGCACAGAGCCCGACGCAGGGCCTGAACTCACAAGCTGTGAGATCATGACCTGAGCTGAAGTTGGACGCTCAACCGACTGAGCCATCCAGGCGCCCCATAAAGCTGATTTAAACTTGTAATTAACTGCTTCATTTCTAGGTAATAAAGAAAAACTTACAAAGTCAGTATTATACACTTGTAAATATGTACAAAAATTGATTTTATAACATAAATCTTACTATCTACTTAAAAGCAATACATGAAAACCACCAACATTAGTAAAAACACTGAGGTAAACATAGTGTCAGCATATATAATCCTTATCAAATATGCAAGAATAAAAATTTAAGTAACAAACTCAACAAGGCAATTGACTTACTCTTGGTCAGAGGCACTGATTTATAATCAAAGCTTAAGAGGGGCGCCTGGGTGGCTCAGTCGGTTAGGCATCCAAATTCAGCTCAGGTCATGATCTCACAGTCTGTGAGTTCGAGCCCCATGTCAGGCTCTGTGCTGACAGCTCAGAGCCTGGACCCTGCTTCAGATTCTGTGTCTCCCTCTCTTTCTGCCCCTCCCCCAATCAAATCTTAAGAAAAAACTTCCAGGGGTTATTCTGAAGATTCAGAGAGAAATGTCCAGTGTTATTATTATGGCTAGGGTTATAAAAATAATGAAATATAACCCCATCAAAAACACAATGACTAACTAAAATTTATTATTACTTCAAACTTTCCTAATCACAATAAAAAAGTTTTTATGATGAGTATTGGTAACACTTACCAGTTATACCCTCTGCTAGAAGATCTGTCATTTTGCAACACGATGCCAAAAGCTTAGTGGTAAATTCATCTAAAAGCATTATCTTAAAATGAATATATATTAAGAAATAGTGTAAGTACCTGATTGCCAAGAATTCACAATAGACACAATTTAATCCATTAAACTTACTCAAACATAAACCTTTTATAACATAAAATGAAAATATTAGGACAGTAAACAAAATTATCAATTCACCTCTTAACTTGTATGACCTAGAGATTTATTTTCTCAATATATATACATATAATATTATACATAAGCAAATAGAAACATTTCCATTTTGAAGCAGAAAACTTGTTCATTTTAAATGTATCTTGTGTTTAACATCAAATTTCTTACAATTATAAAATGTCACTTACAAAATAATAATTGTTCCAGGTGCTGTTCTTATTTTCCATGGATTAATTAATTTAATCTTTACAACTATGCTATGAGGTAAGACTATCCCTATTTTAGAGACAAATAACAGAGAGGTCAAGCAATTTGCCTAAGAAGCCACAGCTATCAAGTGGTGAAGCTATGATGTGAATGCAGTCAGTATGGTTCCAGACTCTACACTCTTACAGAAGTATAATAAGGACAACAGATTGATGTCCTCAATTAAAGGGCAAAATATGCATTCTACCTTCCATTCGCCTTCTTTCTTGCAGTCATCAAACACTGTTGCTTTTATCTCTGCCAAAAAACAAAACAAAACAAAACACAAAAAACACAATTATTTACAAATTTAAATCAACAATTAGAAACATAATAACTACTGAAAGAACAAAAAGATTGGGGAAGTACCCAATTTGAAAATCTGTTAACTTACATAAAAAGTATATATACCTGTTAATCTCTAAGTAAAAATTCAGTTCTCTTTAATACCTAACCTATATTTAAACTGCAATATATTTTTAAATTTTTGAGAATTAAAGTATTATAGGGGCAGCCGGGTGGCTCAGTAGGTTAAGAGTCCAACTTCGGCTCAGGTCATGATTTCACAGTTCTTGGGTTCGAGCCCTGAGTCAGGCTCTGTGCTGACAGCTCGGAACCTGGATCCTGCTTCAGGTTCTGTGTCTCCCTCTCTCTCTGCCCCTTCCCTGTTCCTGCTCTGTCTCTCCTGCTCTCAAAAATAAATAACAAACATTAAAAAAAAAAAAGTTAAGGGATGCCTGGGTGGCTCAGTCGGTTAAGCATCTGACTTTGGCTCAGGTCATGATCTCATGGCTTGTGAGTTCGAGCCCCGTGTTGGGCTCTGCGCTGACAGCTGGGAGCCTGGAGCCTGCTTCAGATTCTGTGTCTCCCTCCCTCTCTCTCTGCCCCTTCCCCACTCACACTGTCTCTTTCTCTCTCTCTCAAAAATAAACATTAAAAACACATTTTTAAAAAAGTTTAAAAAAAAGTACTATAAAAGATTAATATAAGTATATAAATATATCTGGAAAATATTTCCGAAACTATTATCTGATTTACTTTTTTCCTATTCTACTTAAACCCCAAGTAAACAAGATGAAAACAAAAAAACTCATAGGAAAATCCCTAACTAGCCCATTGCTAAATTATATCTGACAATCAAAATTGGGTAAGCACTTTTCTTCCTGGTTTACTGCATTACAATTTTCAACAATTTATATTACAACATTAGGATACAGATATTCAGTCTTGATTTATAATCAATAAATATTAACATGTTCCTTGTAATGATTTTTAAAATTAACCTAAACATATTTTTTAAATTAGTTCACTGATAAACAAAAATTTTTTTCTGATGTATTAAATAACACACATAGGGGGCGCCTGGGTGGCGCAGTCGGTTAAGCGTCCGACTTCAGCCAGGTCACGATCTCACGGTCCGTGAGTTCGAGCCCCGCGTCAGGCTCTGGGCTGATGGCTCGGAGCCTGGAGCCTGTTTCCGATTCTGTGTCTCCCTCTCTCTCTGCCCCTCCCCCGTTCATGCTATGTCTCTCTCTGTCCCAAAAATAAAAAAATTAAAAAAACGTTGAAAAAAAAAAAATTAAAAAAAAAAAAAATAACACACATAGGCAGTCAACACAAATATCTGTTGTTCTACCTCATAATAAGACAATTCCTCACAAAGTTTTACTAATTTTCAATCTTGAAAACTGATATGTAGTATGTAACAAATAAAATATAATTAAAATGTAAATTACAGTAACTTCTAATTTCATTAATTCCTGGTAATGAGATGTTTATATAATTCATTTAAACTTTCCTACTTCTTGGGTAGGCCTGGCTGGCTCAGTCAAAACATGCGACTCTTGATCTCAGGGTTGTAAGTTTGAGCCCCAGGGAGAGTATAGAGATTACTTAAATAAGTAAATAAACTTAAAAAAAATAATAAAAAAATTAAAAGATAAACTTTTCTACTTCTTAATTTAATACCTAAACTTTAATTGTTTTAAGGTAATGCTTGTGGAAATATACCATCAATTTTTGGCATCACATTAAATGACATGTTCAAGCAGAGGGTATATTTAATAAGGATTACTAATGCTCATCATAGGAGGTGTGATCTGGAAGGTTTTATTTGATTGGCAAGGCTTGAAAGTGTTAAGAAATACTAGTTAAGGTGCTTATATGTGTTTGTTAGGAAGATTGTAGCTTTTTTAAATGTTTATTATTTATTTTTGAGAGAGAGAAAGAGAGACTACGTGCGCACACAAGTGCACACGAGTGGGGGAGGGGCAGAGAGAGAGGGAGACAGAATCCAAAGCAAGCTCCAGGCTGTCAGCACAGAACCTGATGCAGGGCTCAAACTCAGGAATTGTGAGATCATGACCTGAGACAAAGTCAGACATTCAACTGACTAAGTCACCCAGGCGCCCCTGCCAGGAAGATTATAATTTTAAATGAGAATTACAGCAAAAGCCTAAAGTGTTTAATATTTGGGAACTTAAACCCAAAGCATTGGTTTCTTCTACTCTATAGGCAGAGATAAAGGATTTTCTCAGGCAGAGTTCAGACACTAAAATACTATGCCACTTCCCTTTCTAAGCTTGCTTTATTTCTGTATACCTCAAACAAGCTGAAAATCAAAGAAATAAATGCTCATGGAATTTATGATGGAGCAGATTGAAGAGTTCCCTAGGAAGAACTCATCTCATTATAGTCTTTAAACCCTCAGAAACTGCACTGATGTATATGGTAAAAACTCATCACATGTTGCCATTAAGCACTTAAAGTACGGCTAGCCTGAACTGAGATGTCCTGTAAGTATAAAATACACACCAGATTTCAAAGACCTAGTACAAAAAAAAGGAATAGAAAATATCATTAATTTTCTATATTTACATGTTTAAATGAGAATATTTTAGAAATTTATTATTAGGGGCACCTGGTTGGCTCAGTTGGTTAAGCATCTGACTCTTGATATCGGCTCAGGTTGTGATCTTGTGGTCATGAGATTGAGCCCCGCATGAGCCTCCACACTGAGTGCTTGGGATTCTCTCTCTCTGCCCCCTCCCCCCAAATAAATATTTTGAAAAATTTATTATTAAAATTATCTTCATCCGTTTCTCTCTCTTTTTTAATGTGGCTACTAGAAACTTTTAAATTATATATGTGGCTTGCATTATATTTCTACTGGATAGTGCTGCCTTGGAATATGAAGATACCTAGACAGTGTTAGTGTTAGCATCTTAACAACAAAGCATAGGGGCACCTGGATGGCTCAATCAGTTGGGCATCCAACTCTTAAAATAGGCTCAAGTCATGATCTCACAATTCCTGGGATGGAGCCCCATGCTCTCAGTATGGAGACTGCTTGGGATTCTCTCAAAAATAAACAAACTTCAAAAAAAACCAATAAATGATAAACAACCAGTTTTGTGGACTAGAAATTAGGTGCATCCAAAAAAAGTAATATGGTCAAAGGTAAGGTATGTGTGGAGGGGAGTCAAAGGAAATCACATCAACTAATATGACAACTTTTTAAAAAAGTATTTCCTCCAAATACTAATGAAAATTATTTGACCTTACATCCATTTCTCTAGCACCCCAAATATGGATATATTTGATTCAATTCTCTTACTCTCTGCTTGCTCTAGTCTCTTTCTCAGAAACCATATTTGTCCTTAAAAGTTTCGTCTATTAGATCTAGCCTTCAATTTTTCCCAACATTACTGAGATACAACTGACACATAACACAACTTCAAAATATATAATGTGTTGATCTGATACACATACTGCAACATAATTACCACCGTAATGTTAGTTAACAGATAATTACCATTCTTTTAGTAATTTTGGGAGGTGAGAACATTTAAGATCTACCTTAGCAACTTTCCAAGTATATAGCACAGTAGTACTGCTACCTGTAATCACAGTACTGTTCATTAGATCTCCAGAACTTACTCCTCTACCAACTGAAGTCCGTACTCTTGGACCAGCTTCTCCTCATTCCCCCTAACCCCCATCAGTCTTCAATTTTTTGCAAATCTAACTCTCCATCATTCAATTATACAGTACAGGTTTAAGCACCTACCTGCCTCAAATTGAGATTATAGTTCCCTAAAAACTGCTTTAGACTTCTCTAAGAGTTTTAGTGACATTTTCTTAGTCATAGTCTTTGTATAGTTCCTCCATCTCCCATATCCAATAATCATGCAGTGTTGATTGTTCTTTCTGGTGACTGCCACAGTCCTCAGCATTGCCTTGGTTTTCATCATCTCTCACTCAACTACTATAATAGCCTCCTATCCGGATTTTCTGCTTTTAATTTTTTTTAAGTTTATTTAATTTTGAGAGAGAGAGAGAGAGAGAGAGAGAGAGAGAGAGGGAGGGAGAGACAGAGAAGGAGGCCATGAGCAGGGTAGGGACAGAGAGGGAGAGAAGGAGAGGGGGAGAGAGAGAGAGAGAGAGAGAGAGAGAGAGAGAGAGAGAGAGAGAGATTGAGAATCCCAAGCAGGCTCCACACTGTCAGTGCAGAGCCCAATGTGGGGCTCAAACTCATGAACCGCGAGATCATGACCTGAGCCAAAATCAAGAGTCAGATGCTTAACCAACTGAGCCACTCAGGTGCCCCTGGATTTCCTGCTTTCTACCTCCAATCCTTTTGCCTGTTCAATCCATTTTCCACATTGCTGTCAGTGATCTTCCTCAAGCACAAATTTCTTAATCAATGCCCACCTAAATTCCCTCAAATGCTCACTCTTGCCTCAGAATAAAATCTAGATTTTACTATTCAACCTCCTGTACCAAGTGGCCTCTGCCTACTAAGTTGATCTTCCACCAGTCCAAATGATATCCAAATAATTATCTATTAATACCAACTACTCTCTTTGCTCATCCTGTTTCTCCTAAATGCAAAAGGAAATGTGTTTAAAACTAATGCCAAAGATGGGACGCCGGGGTGGCTCAGTAAGTTGGGTGTCCGACTTCGGCTCAGGTCATGATCTCACAGCTCGTGAGTTCAAGCCCCGCATAGGGCTCTGTGCTGACAGCTCAGAGCCTGGAGCCTGCCTCGGATTCTGTGTCTCCCTCTCTCTCTCTCCCCCTCCTCCGCTCATGCTCTGTCTCTCTCTGTCTCAAAAATAAACAAACATTACAAAAAAAATCAAAAAACTAATGCCAAAGAGGAAATGAAAACATGGAAGGGAAAAATGAGAACAGAGCTAACCAAGTTTTGTGCAGGATCAGCAATGCAGAAAGTATACTTGCACAACTATCTTAAACCACAGAGAAAGTATTAATAAACATGGTAACGTTGTAAGAGAAACTGATTTGTCTGGAAAATAGTAAATCATCTGTAAATAACAGTTTTTTAGGAAACAAAAATGCCTAGCAACGTTTAAATCATAAATTAGGAAATAAGAGGGGAAAAAAATACTAGTACTAAAGACAATCTCAACAGGGACCTGGAAAAGGTACCCTTTTCTCTTTATCTGGTCTTCCTTATCTAAATCCAGATGTCAAATTCAGCTCCCTTTTCTGTAATTTATACCTATGTATCTCCATCTGCTTTCTAGATACCTCAACTTGCACTTACACTCACTGTATTTTAAACCTAAACTATTTTTTCTCTCCAAAACTGTTCCTTCTCTTTCCCTTTATCAATAAAGATACTACTACCTAGACTCCTAGACCTGAATCCGAGTCTAGGATGACTCTCCCCCAGCTTAAATCCTATTTAATCTTTCTCCAGAACCGCTCTCATACTCTCAGCCATCTTCTACCTCCTTTGCCACATTTTGGCCTTCTTCCTTGGACCAACACCATAACAGTACCAGTCTCTGCCACCCACTCCAATTTATCACCCAAGTGCACCCCTGCTTCTAACATCTGAGTTTTTTCTAATAATCAAATTATTACAACAATGATAATCAACATATATACACTACTCTATCACTTGCTTTTTTCAATAAATATACATCATGGATACCCTTTATACAGCATATAAACATATAGATTTAAATAATTCTTTTTAATAGCTACATAATATTTCTTAGTGCAGGCACACCATTATTTATTCAACTATTCTCCTCTATGAGAAGCAGTCATCCTGTTTCCGTTTTTGCCACTATAATGTCGCAGTGAAGATCTTTATACATATATCTTTATTATCAGTACTTTTATTTCTTCATTTTAGAGAGAGAGAGCGCGGGGAGGGGCAGAGGAAGGAGAGGGGGAGAGAGGGAGAGGGAGAATCCCAAACAGGTTCCATGCACAGCGTTGGTCAGTGTAGAGCCCAACTTGGGGCTCGATCCTATGACCCTGGGATTATGACCTGAGCTGAAATCTAGTCTCAAACAACTGAGCCACCCAAGTGCCCAGACTTTTATTTCTGAAGCAAAGGTTCCCATAAGTGGGAATGCTGGCATCAAAAGATGTGTCTGTCGTGTTACTATACATTGCCAAATGCTTTGTCAAAAGTTTTTAACAATTCACATTCCCACCAGCAAACTTCCCAACGATAGCATGTCAGTCTGATGGGTTAAAAAGAGGAACTGGTCTTTATTTGCATTTCCACTCAAAAAACAATCAACTGAATGTCCTAATCTGCAAGTCACCTGTTCACATCCTATATTTTTCTATTGTGTCATTATCTTCTCTTTATCAATACGCAGATACTCTCTACAGATTGACCCTTTCTCTTCTATGTGTGGTCAATATTTTCTTTGAATCTAGAGTTTAGCTCTTGATTTTTTTGTTAATGGTGTCTTCTACCATATAGGAATTTATAATTTTTATTTAACAAATTTTTTATGGGATTTGGGTTATCAATTTTTTTAAAAGTGTAACCCATGTTACTCTATATTTTCTCCCCATTTTATTGTTTTATTTTACATTTTAGATCTTTATACATATGGAATTCATTTTAACTTGCTAAAGTTGGATTAAGATCATGTCTAAGTAAATAAATAAGGAGCAAAGAATCATGCTAAGTAGATGTCAGAACAAATACCTTAAGACAAAAATTTGTAAAATGTCATTAAACAATGAAAACCTAATATTAAATATTTATGACCTAAACAAAACAACCATGGCATAAAAGAAAACCATGGCATAAGTGAAAACTATCAGGAATCTAAGTGGAAATAAAGAAAATATAACAAAATGAAGATCTAAAAAATGGAATCATGAAGAATTCAAGTTGAAAAAGACTTAGAGAACATGTAGTTCAAACTCTTCATTGTTTAGGCTAGGAAAGTGAAGTACAATCTGGAGTGCAAATCAAGTCTTCCAACTATTAGTCCAATGAGGAGAAATAATAAACCAGCTTTTATAAGTAATGCATAATGAAAAATCAAAAAGCCAAAAATCAAAAGCAGACTTGTAGGCTACAAAGAGTTTACATTCTCAGAAAACCAAAATATATTGTTAAATTCCTAATTATGATTCCAACAGATTCTGCAGGGCTGTGGCCCAAGTTATTTAGTGAACAGGTAAGAATCTTTATAAAGGTAAAGCCAGAGGCCTGGGGCAAAGACAAATGCAATACTCATTATTAGTCAGCTTAATAAAAACAAATTGAATTGTGCATGAAAAAGACCACTTAGGGCTATTAAGGTACACTAAAAATTGTATGAAAAAATAAAAATAGGGGCGCCTGGGTGGCGCAGTCGGTTAAGCGTCCGACTTCAGCCAGGTCATGATCTCGCGGTCTGTGAGTTCGAGCCCCGCGTCAGGCTCTGGGCTGATGGCTCGGAGCCTGGAGCCTGTTTCCGATTCTGTGTCTCCCTCTCTCTCTGCCCCTCCCCCGTTCATGCTCTGTCTCTCTCTGTCCCAAAAATAAAAATTAAAAAAAAAATAATAATAATAAATTATAAAAAATAAAAAATAAAAATAAATAAAAATAAAAATAAAAATTGTATTAAAGTAGAACATATGAAAACTGAGAACTAATAGAAGACCTACTAAAATGTATACAAAGACAAACATTAAAGAGCTAATATTTCTTGGTAGGAGGTTAGTAAATTCTGTATTTACTTCTGTAATGAAAATAACAATGTAAGGTTTAGAGGGTTTCTCTCATAAACATAAAAGTGTAAAATAAAAAGCCACTGTTAGAAAATTATTCATAATGACAGTATGAGTCAGAAGAGTAGTTACTCTGGAGGAGAGGGTAGGATTCAGACTATTAGACTATTTACACTATTTTAGACTATCTAAAAATTTAGGATTTTTAGACGAGAGGGAAGGATTATGGAGTACTTGAAAACGTTCTGTAACTTGATCTAGGTGGTAGTTAACATGGATAAAAATTCATCCAGCTGTACAGTTAGCAGTAGTGCATTTTACCATTACACTTAATGAAATCTTAGAGTCATTTCCCTTCAAAACAGAAACAAGAAAATGACTTCCTTTCAGCACTGCTGAAACAGTGCTGGTAGTGACTGATATTTGAAAGAAAAAAAAAAAAAAAACCCTTTCCTTTTTACTGGTTCCCCACTGCCTAATGTCTACTCTATTTAGCTCCAACCTACCTTTTAGTCTTCATCACCCTATTCCTTGCAACAAATACCCTATACTCAAAAGGAACTATTCCCTCTTCCAAAAAACTCATGCACTTTTTCCTCTTTGGGCCAAATTTGGCTCCAATTTCCCTATGTCTGGCAAAATCTTACCACCTTCCAATGGCACTTCCTCTTGGGAGTCTTCCCTGATCCACTCCCACAGAGGAAATAATTCCTTTTTCTTCTCCTCTCCCTTTCCACAATGCTAATATAGTACTTAGTACTTGTGTACCGTCTCCTCTCACTGAACTATGAATTGCAGGAAGTCAAGGGATATGCACCTGAAATAGTGTACAGCAAAGAGTAGATACTCAATAAATACTGATTTAAATAACTATGTGGGACTGGAAAAATCCAAAAATTAAAGTATACAATTTTTCTCAACAAGATAAACTTAAAGAAGTGACCAGAGGGGCGCCTGGGTGGCTCAGTCGGTTAAGCGTCCAACTTCGGCTCAGGTCACGATCTCGCGGTATGTGAGTTCGAGCCCCGCGTCGGGCTCTGTGCTGACTGCTCAGAGCCTGGAGCCTGTTTCAGATTCTGTGTCTCCCTCTCTCTCTGACCCTCCCCCGTTCATGCTCTGTCTCTATCTCAAAAATAAATAAATGTTAAAAAAAAAAAAAATTTTTTTTTAAAAAAGAAAAAGAAAAAAAAAAAGTGACCAGAATGAAAAAAACACATAAAACTAAAATAATTAAAACAAAAATGCTTTACACATGCTTATATTTGCATAGAAAACTTTAGAAGAATTTGTAAGAAACCTAAGAGTAGTTGTGTCAGAAAAGGGAGGCTGTGTAATCTTTTCTGCTATCTAAATTTCTTTGCCAAGTCAGGTATTTAAAAACACTTAAGGGGGACCTGGTAACTCAGTCAGTTAAGCGTCCAACTCTTGATTTCAGCTCATCATGATCTCACAGTTCATGAGTTCAAGCCCCGCATCAAGCTCTGTGCTGATGACATAGAGCCTGCTTGAAATTCTCTCTCTCCCCTCTCTCTATGCCCCTACCCGACTTGCTCTCTCAAAATAAATAAACTTAAAAAAATTTTTTTAAGTACTTAAAAATGATCATTACAAAGACTATGAAATGGCATGGAAAATGCCATGTCAACATTAGATATTTTTAAAAAGGAAATCACAGAATGACAAATAAAAAAATATATCTGTAGCTATACAAGGACTAAAAGAAAATGTGAAAAAAGGGGAAACATGTAAAGAACTGGCTTAAATACATTCTGATTACTTTTACTTGTAATTTTTCTGGGTTAATTTTCTCTTAACATTTGTCAAATATGTGGTATGAATCACAGACACTAGACTATTGTTTATAGATAAGGAGAAAAAAAAGACTGCACTAAGGGGGAAAAATGCCACAGGTGGCTTGAGCTTGCTTTGTAGTTGATTTAATTACTCTTGTTATTTTTTGAATAAACTTCATCAAATTTTTATTTAAACCCTTTTATCAGTGATATTTTTGCTACCACTTTCCTGTAGTAAAAAGTGGCAAGGGAGCAATATTGAGCACTAGAAACTTCACTGATTTTAAGTATGGAAATTCGTTTTGTAAATAAATATAGCCTTTGCACTCAAAATATTAAAGCTCTTTTTGTTTTTTGTTTTTTTTTAAGTGTTTTGAGATAGTCCCTAAAGGCTGATCCCTTCTCAGGTTTTAGGTCTCAGCTCAAATATCACCTACTCAGAGAAAACCTTTCCTGATCCATCTATCCAAAGTAGCCCCCTCTCTCTTTATATATCACAAACTGAAATAATGTTTATTCTTTGTTTACAGATTTATTTTCTATTATTTTCCACTTGAATGCAAGCTTCAAGAAGGCTGGGAACTTGTCTGCCTTCTATTGCTGTATTTCCACAGGAATTCAGTAATATTTATTGAGTAAATGGGGACTTTAGGTAGCAAAAATGGAGAAAATTATAAAGCTGATCTACTGTTTACTTTTAACAAACATTTCCATTTTTCTAGGGCCTGTTCCAAATTTAAAGCTCTAGAAGAAAAACTGGTGGACCCACCTTTAAGAAGCTTATCAAGATGCTCACATTAGGCAGTAGTAAGAAGTGCCATTTTGGAAGGATAAATCAAATGCTACAGAAATATAAGAGGCTGGGTTAAAATAAGAAGTCACTATGGTGATAGTAGCCCCATTTAAGCCAAGACTTGAAGGCTAGCTAGAGTTTGGATAGGTGAAGAACAGGCATAAGGCGAGCATTCTAGACAGGAATTGGCATACAGATGTAGAGGCAGAAGATTTCAATAAGAGTGACTAGTTGAACATCAAGATCACACAAGGGAAAGGTAGATAACAAGGTAGGTTACTGTCAGGTTGTAAGTCTTCAAAAGCAGACTAAGCATCTGAAATTATCTCTACACAACTGGAGGGGTCTCTCTCTGCAGGTCTTCAAACAGTTGAGCATGATCTCAGCACAGCACTGTTACAGGAAAATTATTCTGGCAGCGACTGGCCAGATAGACTGGAGTGAGAAAGAATAGGTGCTTGGAGGCTTAGTTAGTAGGTTACTTCAACAAAGTGGGCATAAGGCTCTGAACTAAGGTTTAAACATTACAGAAAGTCATAGACACATGACATGTTAACTCTGCAGTCAGAAAGATCTAGGTGTGGGGAAAAAACAAGAAAGATCTGGGTGTGGAATACTAAGTCTATATTTAATACCTCTATCAGTTTTCTAAAAAATAGCTTTATTAAGATATAATTTGCATAGCATATAATTAACCCAAAGCGTACAATTAAATAAATGGTTTTCAGTATATTCAGAGTTGTGTATCTATCATAATAATCAACTTTAGAATATTTTCACTCATCCAAAAGGAAACCATCTCCTTAGCCATTATCCCTGAATCTCCCCACCCCCTACACCTTCCAACATACACAACTCCTCATCTACTTTCTGTCTCTATATATTGTCAATTCTGGATATTTAATGTAAATGGACTCACACAGTGGTTATTTGTGAATGGCTTATTTCATTTGGCACAACTTTTTCAAGGTTCATCAATAGTGTAGCATGTATCAGTACTTCATTCCTTTTTATTGCCTGATATTCCATTTTTGGGATATACCACTTGTTATTTACCTATTCATCAATCTGTGGATATTTGGGTTGTTTGATTTTTTGGCTATTATGATTATTACAGCTATGATAACAGATGTATCAGTTTTAATGTCTATGAAATAAAGATAATAATTCTTATCAAGTTTTAAAAGATGTAAAGAATAATGCCTGGCACAGAATAAATGTTCAAGAAATATTAGTTTCCTTGTCCCTACATTTTAGGTAAACTGAAGATTAAGTAATTTATCTTTCTACCACGACTCAACTGTACTATCTTCAACCTAGCAAAACCTTTCCCCAGTCAAATGTATGCTTCTCCTCCCTCTTAGGATATTCCTTCATCATTTCTTACAGACTCTGTCATCTTTTGCTAACAGAACTCACAGTCCCCCTTCTTTCTCTCTTTCTACTCCCTAAATGCTGAATGAATGTCATCTTGTGTTTTGCTCATGTTTCTATTTATACAAAGATTCAAGGAACTATTTTTTAACCTCAACATTGCTTTCCTTCCCTTCACTCTTCTGTCTTATCTTACACTCCATCTGACATCCTGGTGCTGCTTCAAGTTAATAGCGCTAGATGGAAATTTTCTTTTCTCTAAAATCTCCCTCTTGCCCAGTTTCCATGCTTTCAAAACTGATGTTACTATCAACCTTTTTTCCTCATAAATACTGATGTTAAGGACGATGTACATCTTGCAAACTATTTACACAATGCAATTCACTACCCATTTTCAAAGAAATGTACTTTAAGTACGACTGTGATTTAAAAATATTACCAAATCTTACAGGGCACCTGGGTGGCTCAGTTAAGTGTCCAACTTTGGCTCATGTCCCGATTTCAGGGTTCATGGGTTCCATCCTTCGTGGGGCTCTGTGCTGACAGCTCAGAGCCTAGAGCCTACTTGGGGTTCCGTGTCTCTCTCTCTCTGCCCCTCCCCTGCTTGCACTTTTTCTCTCTTTCAAAAATAAACATATATATATATATATATAACAAATAAAAATCTTACCAAATCTTAAAACTCACCCATGCAAATCTTAAAAAACAGAATTCCAACCTTATAATTATCAAATTTTTAAAAAGATGTCTCATAACCTCTTCCCCCCTTTTATTTATACACTCGTTCTAGTACGTTCAGCACTATGACAGTTACTGATGTGGAGTTCTAATCTTGCACGAGGAACTGTATCTCCCAAAATTTTGTTGACTCAGTCACTTCTGTCCTTTGCTCAACAAGCTGGAGTCAGAGATACTAATTAGATGTCACTCCCTTTCCACTACTAGACCATAATTACTTTCAACCCAGCTGCCAAACAATGATGGTTCTTCCGGTTTGGTGGTTTCATTCCTTCTCTAACCTAGCTGACCTAAGTTTGGAGAGATTTTTATGAAAGCCGTAGGTGACATGGCAGAAAAGCAGAATATCAACCAACAAGCAGTAGTACAGCTCTAACAGCAGTGAGTGGCCCTCAGAGTATAGACAGAAATGTGAAGGTGCAGCTTTTGCCCTGAAATTTAATCATCCAAATGGCTCCTTCTCATGAACTCTTTAGAAAAGTGAGCTCCTCTAGAAACACAGGAAGAAGGATCTGTTCAACAGTCAGCGTTTGTTTTTGTTTTTTCTTCTATTAGAAGACATTGAAAAGTGTAATTCCAGAACCCTGCTTGGTACTAAAATGAAGAAACATAGCAAGCAGTCTTTGGAAACAAGTGTGAGGAGAAGGGGAGGGGCGGGTTACAGAAACACAGTGCCCAGACCGTACTGGGTGCAGAGACATCACCGACTGGTGGGGCTCCGGGGGGGGGGGGGACCAAGGAGCGTCGAGAGCAACGCCGAGGATAGTTACAGGGGCCGAGGGAGAAAAATCCGGACTGGGGGCCGCTCACCCAGGGCGGGGCCTCGGGGCCAGAGCCGGGCCGAGGCGACGGGGTGCCAGACGACAGCTAGAAGGCCACAGGCTCCCGCACCCTGCCCATCCCTGAGGCTAGCAGGAAACAGGGTTGGGAAGGCGAGCACGAAAAAGTCCTAACAGGGACCTGGGTCCCAAAGCAACAAGTGCCCGGGGCGGCTTCCCAAGAGACTGTTGGTCTGGAGCAGGATAGCAAGGCACGGCGCGGCGGCCTCCTGGCCTTCCCTCTCTCAGCCCCTGCCCCACCGCACTCACTCTGCCACACCACGCTCTTCAGCCCCCGTTCCGTCACCGGCGGCGCCATCTTCCCAACACTGCGGAGGAGCAGCCGCCGCCTCCCGCTGGCAACCCACTTTAGGAGAAAGAAGCTCGGAGTGGCCCCGCCCCCACTCACGGACCGCGCCCTCCGGTAACGTCACGAGCGACCGCCAGGGGATTCCCGCCCACGCCTGGACGGAGGCTGCGCAGTGCGGGTGGAATCTGTGTGGGCAGTCGTGCGCCCCCTAGCGGGACTCTGTCAGCCGAAGTTCAAGGACCCGTGACGTCAAAAAGCGAAGTCGTGCCTGTGTGTTACGAGTTAACCTGATATAAAAAATTCCGAATTCACGCAGACGGTATTTGAAAAAGGAATGGGTCATTCTTTCGCTTTGCAAAAGAACTCTTCACCTGGCGAAGCCGTTCATAATAGACTCCACTCAGCAGCCCCCTCAACTACTGAATAGAAAATTTACCCATTAAAGTCTATTGTATTCATTTTTCAAGGACATAGTAGTTGTGTAGAACTCTGAGGTTCCCTCCAGTGTGCCCCGACCTATGCAGGACTTTCAGGAAACTCAAAGAAGTGAGAGACCCACTTCTGAAGAATTATAAATCTCATTGGAGAACTCAATTCCTGGTATGCTGAAGATAGTCAAAAGTTGGTTGAAAAAGCGAATGCCTTCATGATGATAATATACGTAAATGAACCAATAAAACAGTAATTATTTACTCAACAAGCAAAAATTCATGTGCAAAATTGTGTGAGAGAGAACATCAATGCTTTAGGATTTAAAAGAAGGGGTTATTGTTAAGGGATTCACAAAGGAGGTGATTTGAGCTTAGACTTAGCAAGTTTAAGCAGAGAGTTATTTCCTGAGATGGTGCTTTTGAGGTGAAATCACAGTAATCAGTCATGAATGAAATCAGTTTAGTTGCTGAGAGCCCCATCTGTCACTAACCATCATTTACACTGTCAGAAAGTAGACTTTCCCATAGATTTGCAAAGAATCAATGGTCTTAATTCAAGTTGGTCACATAGGAAAGTGGAAATATACTCTTAATGATAATGGCTAATATTTACTGAGTGCTTACTACATACAAGGTATTATGGTAAGTGGATTATAACCCTTAAAGATAAAGAAACTGATAGTGAAATAACTTCCCAAGGATGCTCAGCTTGTGGTATAGTGGGAACTAGGATAAGGCATAAGCTACACAGAAAGCAGCAAAGTAGTCAATGGGACAAGCTGCAGTATTTGCTCTTTAGGAGAGAAAGAGAATGACGAATAAAAGCAGCCATAAAATAGGTTCAAGCACAACATGTGGCATAAATGGTTTTTCCACTCATGGCTTATATGGGAATGGAAGCTGGAGCTCTGGCCTCTTAAACCTACTTTAAATGAACTCAGCTGCTCAGAATTTTAAACAAATGAACGCATTTATTTTCCTCTCCCTTTTCAATTTAAAATCAGGTTCTGCTTAGTATGGCAGGATAGAGCCCCAAGCCATCAGAGAAAGACATGACATTGCTGACTCATCCTTCTAAAATGGAGCTCCTTGCCCTAGACAGTCAAACCAAGACAGAGGAGTGAGGGGGTAAAATTCCTCCATCTCCTACCTTGAGGAGAATGACCCAGTGTCAGAGAATGAAACAGTACAGCCCTTTGGGGCTGGAAGTTTGCCTCGGACCACATGGAGTACAGCTGTGGTTCATGCCCCTGAAGATTCCAAGGTGGGAGTGTGTTATAGGAGAACAAATGTGGTCCTTAGCTGCACAAAGACACAGGTCCACAACCTACAAATCCTGGCTCTGCCTCTCAGTAGCAGTGTGATTGCATTTATGTGTTAAATATGAGTGTAATATCTAAAACCTCACAACAGCCCAACAAGGTGAAATACTTATTGCCATTTTACAGATGTGAAAACTGAGATTCAGAAGTTAAATAAATCATGTAAGACCTCAGGACAGCTCCAAGACTATTGCCCTTTTTATCGTACCATATTGCGTACCCTCCCTTGCCGCCTTAATTTCACATAACCTCCCTGAGCTATATCTCTAGTCTCCTTTACTTTATTTGCCTAAACAAATTGAACAGGGAATTTGAATTCCCTGAACATGACATGGCAGAATTACAGGTAAAATCCAACAACACTGGTCAGAGGCAAAAAATTTGCTTTGCAGGAAAAAACAAACAAACAAACAAACCCAGAACCCAAAAAGCAGAAAAACAGCCAGAATAACCAAGGGCTGAATTAGGGTAGATCATTCACCCAACATCTTATTCTCAGGTCTTCTTTATCAATAACTGATGACTTAATCATGATAATCCAGAGAAATATTCTCCATAAAAATATCATGAAAAAAAAAATCATGGACTTTTACTTGGTGCCCTGAGAATTTGTGTTTCAACTGGTTAGCTATGTAAACATGAGTGAGTTACTTGATCTTTCTGAGTCTCATTTTCCTTATCTGTATGAAAGAATATTATCTAGCTCATAGAGTTGTTCTGAGAACGAAATGAGTATGTGGAAAGCACCTAGAAGCACATGATATGTGCCACATCCATGTTTTGGTTTTATGTTCACCAGTGTGGACCCCATTGTCTTCTGTGGAATTCTGACTGAAGCACCTCAGCCTCAGATGCCTAGTTAAAATAGGCATGGGGCGCCTGGGTGGCTCAGTCAGTTAAGTGTCCGATATCTGCTCAGGTCATGATCTCATGGTTCGTGAGTTTGAGTCCCGTATCTAGGCTGTCAGTGCAGAGCCTGCTTGGGATTCTCTCTCTCCCTCTCTTTCTGCCTCTTCCTCACTCTCTCTCTCTGTCTCTGTCTCTCTCTCAAAATAAATAAACTTAAAAAATAGATAAATAAAATAGTTGATAGATAACCATTTCATTTTCTGTGTTCTGGTATTCATAAGGTATAGGTATATAGGATGCAGTTCCCTGGTGTCCTAAAATCAGGGATTCTGACCTTTGTTTGGCCTTGGCCTTTGGCTCTTTGGCCATTCCAATCAGCCATGGACACAACTCTACTCAGAACATCCTGCTGGCAACTGGGATCAACACACAGTCTCACATGGGCCCTGGACCACAGCTCAGAATGTTGCCCCAGTTCATGGTGCCCTCATAGGGCATGGAACCACTCTGAACCTCATGGACCCTTCTAGATCTTCTCACCAAATCTTTCCTCACATGCCATATCCCTCTATCTTGTGTTAAATTAAACAAGAAATCTATTAAAGCAAGGTGGTTCTAATGCCTTGACATCCTGTGTAAGCAAACCAAAACCTAAGCCTGTAAGCATCTCAAGATTAAGAAATCAAAGTCTAAGGACAACCAAACAGCCAATTAGGTTTTCCCAAATACAGAAACCACTTAAGCTATAGCCAATTAAACAATACACTTGATTTGCTCCTGTCTCTTCTCTATGAAAGTCTTTTCTTGAGATCCTGTCAGTGGAGTACTCCTAACTACTTCTGTTCTGGTGGTGCTGAATTAGAATCAGGTTCTGGTAAAACTCTCAAATTTATTAGTATGCCTCAGTTTATCTTTTGACACTTCTCAGACTCTCATCACTGAAATTTTGCTTCAAGGAAGAGCACACCACTGCAAACCTGTTAAGTTTCCCAAACCTGGCCACGTGTTACTTGGTGAGTTTGTTGAAGATATAGATTCCCAAGCCTGGTCCTAGACATACTGAATGAGAATCTCCAGGGGTGATATCTGGGAATCTTTATTAAGCAATGAGTTCTCCCAGTGATGTGGATGGCTCCTGTTCATATACTGGTGTTTAAGAACAAAAGTAAGAGGCACCTGGGTGGCTCAGTTGGTTGGGCATCTTTTTTTTTTTTTTAAGGTTTATTCATTTTTGAGAGAGAGGGAGAGACAAAGCATGAGTGGGAGAGGGGCAGAGAGAGAGGGAGACACAGAATTGGAGGTAGGCTCCAGGCTTTGAGCTGTCAGCACAGAGCCCAATGCAGGGCTTGAACTCACGAACCATGAGATCATGACCTGAGCAGAAGTTGGATGCTTAACTGACTGAGCCACCCAGGTGCCCCATGGGCGTCTGACTCTTGATTTCAGCCCAGGTCATGGTCTCAAGGTTCGTGGGTTTGAGTACCTCATGGAGCCGCACATCGGGTTCTGTGCTGACAGTGTGGAGCCTACTTGGGATTCTCTTTCTCTCTCTCTCTCTCTCTGCCCCTCTGCTGCACACTTTCTCTCTCTCTCTCAAAGTAAACAAATAAAACTTTTTAAAAAGAGCAAAAGGGAATTGTTATTTTTAAGAAGAAAAGTGAATTAGGAACACCTGGGTGGCTCAATCAGTTGAGTGTCCGACTCTGGCTCAGATCATGATCTCACAGCTCGTGAGTTTGAGCCCCGTGTTGGGCTCTGTGCTGACAGCTCAGAGCCTGGAGCCTGCTTCGGACTCTGTGTCTCCCTCTCTCTCTGCCTCTCCCCTGCTCACGTTCTGTCTGTCTCTCTGTCAAGAATAAATAAGCATTAGGGGCGCCTGGGTGGCTCAGTCGGTTAAGTGGCTGACTTCGGCTCAGGTCATGATCTCGCGGTCCGTGAGTTCAAGCCCCGCATTGGGCTCTGTGCTGACAGCTCAGAGCCTGGAGCCTGTTTCAAATTCTGTGTCTCCCTCTCTCTCTGACCCTCCCCTGTTCATGCTGTCTCTCCCTGTCTCAAAAATAAATAAACGTTAAAAAAAATTGTTTAAAAAGAATAAATAAGCATTAAAAATTTTTTTTTAAAAAAAGAACAAAAGTGAATTAAACTCAGTTCTCCTCTCTGGTGCTCTTTGATGCAGCAAACTCCATTTTTTTGAGACCTGTGTCTTGCCTCCTTTACAAGAGCAGATGCCCTGGGGAGTATCTCTTATCAGTGTCACATTATGTATCTCCCATCAGTCTTACACAGAAAAGGAAAGGAGGCATAGAAAAAAAAAAAGTTCCTTCCCCACTCCCTGCCCCCCCCCCCCCCAGCTTACCTCAAGCCTTAACTCCATGCTCCACTTCCCTTTGGGCAGAGTTTTATGGTTGTACCTAACTACAGACATTCTTGGCTCCATGGCTATGCTTTTGGGGAGTAGCACTATGGTCATGTGTGTTATGCAATCCCACTCACACTATTTTTTAATAATGTTATTGACATTCAAAGGACAAACATTTTTCTAGGTATGACAGATTTATATTAGATATCATTGTCTTTCCTCTCCAAAGGTGAAAATAGCACAGTATGAGTGGGGGATACCACCAGCAAGATCGATGGTCCTCCCCGAAAAAGATGCATGGATGTCAGTCTGCCACAGTGTAAGGCTTTGCCTTGGCCATTCCTCCATCAAAGTCTTTGCTCACTCAAAACCATGACTGCAATCCTCCTAGCAACAGACCGGCAGTTTGGCTTTCCCAGATGCTTGCTCAGAGGTAACATCACACGATGCTTTGTCTCGGCGAACACTACCAGCAACTTGGCTTCCTCCGAACTTAAGATGAGGGTGTTTGTTACTACAGGTTGCCCTGGCAGCTGTTGCTCTCCAAACTATGCCAAGGTCCTGCTGGGGGTCTGTCTTGAGATGAGCAGTGTCTCTGTGTGGTGGCTTGATTTCAAGCTCTCCAAGTGAACATTTGCAGCCTTTGAACGGAGAGAGGGATGCTTGGCAAGGGTGTCTGTGAACTACCTATAAAGTGGATGTGTTGAAGTCTGTGTGGTGTCTGGATGTGAAATTTCAGAAAGAGTTCCTTCTCAGCAGACCTTTCACGTTTCCAGAACTTTCCCAGCATGCTAGCTCACTCTGGCAGTCTTCCAGAGGACTTTCTGGATTCATTTCTCAACTGAGTCCTCTCCACATCAGAGCTTGAACTCCTGCACAGGTGAGGACACACCTGACCTTGCTTGCCTTCAGGAAGTGGAGTCTGAGTTGCGGTCTAAAGGCCAAAGGAGCTTATCCTACCCTAGAGGTATTTTGTATTGTAATAGAGCTTTTCCACCTCTAATCGCACTAACAATCGAGTCAACTCTGCAAAAGATACGGGAAGAATTTTTTTGAACAAAGCCAAAAAATTTTGCCTTGGAATCATACCATTTCAATTGAAGTTACTCACTAGGTCCAGCCTCTGTTTTTGTCTGTGGTTCAGTGTGTTATTCTGCATTTCTTTTCCCTCGGTAAATCACTGAAAGGGCAAGGAAGGGAAGAAGCCACAAGATACATTAAATATGCAGACATTTTCTTAAATTAAAAAGCCCTCAAATATCTCTGAAATCTAGCTTAGTCTTTTGACTTGAAAGGCTGTTTTCGTAGCACTTCACAGCAAGTAAACCGGAAATTAAGACGGTCTGAACTGTTCAAAGGTCAAGAAGAAACGAACCAGCAGGTTCTAACTAACCAGGTTGCTTCAGGAAACGAACCTGCCCAGGATCTCTTGGAGTTCAGACTCCTGACTCAGGACAAAGAACTTTCCACTTCCCCCTCTACCCCAGGCCAATTTGCTGGGCTCTCAGCTACCAAATCTTATTGATTCGGGGGTCTGTGTAGGGACAACATAATAAATCTGTTTAACTGCTGAGGGAGTTTCCAGGAGGAAAATTCCCCCCAAAGTGTGAGTGACAAGGAAGCAGGTTGGATGCTGAGGACAAACAATGCCTCCATGGAGGGATGTCAAACTACTTCTTCTTAGAGCCCCCTTGCCCCAGGTGGTTTTCCCTCTTACCTTCCAACCTGCATCAAATTTCAAGCATCAGAATGGCTGCTTTGAATTAGAGCTGTGGTTCTCAAACTTGAGCGTGCATCAGAATCACTCAGAGGGCTTGTTAAAACAAAGATCCTGGGCCCCAACCCTGGAATTTCTGACTCATCACTCATTAGGTCTATGGTGGAGCCCCACAAATTGCATTTCTAAGAAGTTTCCAGATGTTGCTCATGCTATTGGCCCTGGGACCATACTCTGAGAATGAATCAATTAGGGTATTATGAGGATTGAGGTTACAACGCAAATATCTCACAAGAAGCACATTAAAGTGTTAATAACTGGCACATAATATAATACAGCATGATATGAGCTTAAACCGATCTGAATTAGTAATAACTACCATTTAGGGATGCCTGGGTGGCTCAGCTGAGTGTCTGACTCCTGATTTCTGCTCAGGTCACAATCTCACAGTTCGTGAGTTCAGAGCCCTGTGTTGGGCTCTGCACAGGCAGTGCTGAGCCTGCTTGGGATCCTCTCTCTCTCTCGCTCTCTCTCTTTCTGCCAGTCCCCTGCTCACACGTGTGCACACTCTCTCTCTCAAAAATATATAAACTTTTAAAAAATTTAAAAAATAACTACCATTTATTAAGTAAGTGCTTACTATGGAACTCTCATTGTGTCCAACAGTTTGTATCTTATTTAATCCTTATAACATCTGATGAATTAATTATTCCAATTTTCAGGAAACCTAGGCTGAGGGAGAGTTGAAGCAACTTGCCTAAGGGTAAGTGATAGCGGTGGGATTTGAACCCAGATCTGTCTCTTAAACAATCCATTCATGTTGTTAGAAAACTTCAGGATAATCCAAGAGCCAAGGAAGACCAAAAGTCTTAGACCAACAAGATTCCCAAGGGTTCTCTTAGTGTATCTGGGAGCCCCATGTGCCCCAGCAACCCAATTTGATTAGTCCTGTGTATAAGGAAGAGAAATGCCAAACCGAGAGACAACAGTAATTCCTCCTTAGATAATAATGAATTCTGTATGATGTAGAGACTCTCAAGTGATCTGGCTTACTCTTATTTTTGAAAGTGCTTCAGGATCTACTTGAAGAGAGTGTCAGATTTCAGGCTCAAGCCTGAACCTCACTAAGGAAGGAGAAATGACAACCTGGGGCAGCCCAGAGGGACAGAGGAAGAGGGGAGGGAGAGTATTGACCAGAGCACTACTGCTCAAACTCCAGAGTATCAGAATCACCTGAGAAACTGATAGAACTGCAGAGGCCCAGACCCTATCCCACCTCAACAGGCCTAGACATCTACATTTTTTTAAAGTAATCTCTACTCCCAAGGTGGGGCTCAAACTCACAACCCTGAGGTCAAGTCACATGCTCTACTGACTAAGCCAGCCAGTCACCCCCGAGACTACATTTTGAACAAGATTTCTGGTGATGCTGATGAGTAGCAAAGTCTAAGCGTGATGGTTTTCAAGCATTTTTTTAAAGAGCCATTGCAACTCTTTCTTTAACAAAATGTTAGGAAAGGCCAGTATTATAACATACCACTCCTCTCCTCCGAGAGGCCCCCAAGTCCCTTCTACCACCCCTCTGGGTATCAGGGAAACACTGGTTAAATACTGCCATAATACTGGATATAGGATCCAAAAATGCAGATCCAGGCCTGTGTACATTTCACTGAAGACCAGGGCTCATGGTCATGAGGACTCAGCACAGAGGCTCAGCACAGAGCCTGACACGGGGCTCAGTTTCAAAATGGTGAAATCATGATCTGAGCCGAAATCAAGAGTCAGACGTTTAACTGAGCCATCCAGGTGCCCACTCACAGTTTGTTTTTTTAAAATTTTTTTTTTCAACGTTTTTTATTTATTTTTGGGACAGAGAGAGACAGAGCATGAACGGGGGAGGGGCAGAGAGAGAGGGAGACACAGAATCGGAAACAGGCTCCAGGCTCCGAGCCATCAGCCCAGAGCCTGACGCGGGGCTCGAACTCACGGACCGCGAGATCATGACCTGGCTGAAGTCGGACGCTTAACCGACTGCGCCACCCAGGCGCCCCCACAGTTTGTTTTTAATAAGTCAGGCAGGTTTCCCTATAGTTGCTGGAGACAGAACACTTTTAAAAATTAATAGGGATTGTGCTTATTTCAGATCTGCAGGTGGGACAAGAATTGGAAAGCATGCGTCCTGCTGGGCTCAGAGAGGCATTGGACCTGGAGAACAGGCAGTGGAGAGAGACTCTAGACCTAATCCCTGTCAATGGAAGGAAGTGTTGGATGGGGAGCTAGCCCAGTCTGGGAGGCTCTCCTGTGGTGTTTACTGATGGGAAGGTTTCATTTCCACTCATACCCTCTAAAGTCAGCCATGTCTGAATGGGCATGTGACTCTGTGTGTGTGTGTGTGTGTGTGTGTGTGTATGTCCTGTCTGTAGTTTGGGGTTGATAATACTCCCTGGGGGTTTTCTCAAAGCCCCAAACCAAGCAGGCCCCTGGAAGATGTGGCAAGGATTCCTTTAAAGCAGCACATGCTACTCACTGGGCCAGCACACACAGCTCTGTGGTCATGCCCTGCCCAAGAGTAGCCTCCATCTGGGACCTAGAATAGCCCAGGGGAGGTCAGTTCTGAGCATAGCCAAGGAGGTAGTGAGAGTATCCTTACTCCAACTCCCCCTTCAGCACCCTCTTTTCCTCCACTGGCATAGCCACCCATGTAAATGCAAACCAGACATCCTTGCTCTTTGCAGGCTGTTAAGTTTCCCTCTAACACCTGGCTACTAGGTGGTCAGACCTGCAGCATCAATGTCACCGGCATCACCTGGACCTTGTTAGAAGTGCAAAGTCTCTGATCCTCCCACACCTACCAAATCAGAATCTGGTTTTAACAAGACCCCGGGTGATTTGCATGCACAATAAAGTCTGAGAAGGCCTGCTCTAAAGCTGCAGTTCTCAGGCTTGGCTACGCTGTAGGATCACCTAAGGAGCTTTGAAAAATCCTGATGCCCAGACTTACCCCAGACCAATTAAATCAGACTTTCTGGGGATAAAGCCCAGGCGTCAGTTACTTTTAAGCTCTCGAGATGACTCAACGTACAGCAGAGCTGGGAACCAGTCTCTGAAATGAAGGAGGAAGCAGCAGCCTCTCTGACACGTATTTACATTTTCCCGTGGGATCCTGGGAGGCTGAAAAGACTTTCGAATGCAAAGGAATTCATTTCAACTGGTGGAATCTGAGGGGAGGCATTCTAATAGGGGGAAACGGTTATGGGAGGGGAGGGCAGGAACCACTCACATCACAGAAAGAGTCAGCTTCATTACGTCACCCTAAAGAGCAACAACAAAAATTCTATTTCATCCATGAGAAAAAGGACTTACCCATTCCAAGTGTACTTCCAGAGCAGGTTACTGGAATGAATAACAACAAAAGCATTTATATGTATTAACTGACATATTTAAAATATTAAAGATATTTTTAAAAAAGATGGTGAAACTATAGCTTTAAGAATAGTGGAAAAGTGGGGCACCTGGGTGGCTCAGTCGGTTGAGCGGCCAACTTCAGCTTGGGCCATGATCTCACAGTCCGTGAGTTCGAGCCCCGCATCGGGCTCTATGCTGACAGCTCAGAGCCTGGAGCCTGCTTTGGATTCTGTGTCTCCCTCTCTCTCTGGCC
This sequence comes from Panthera uncia, assembly GCF_023721935.1. Classification (NCBI taxonomy): domain Eukaryota; kingdom Metazoa; phylum Chordata; class Mammalia; order Carnivora; family Felidae; genus Panthera; species Panthera uncia. The sequence continues at coordinate 13,737,727 of NW_026057585.1, forward strand.
CTCCCCCATTTGCACTCTGTCTCTCTCTGTCTTTCAAAGATGAATAAATGTTAAAAAAAAAATTAAAAAAAAAAAAGAATAGTGGAAAAGTGAACCAAAGAATGAATAAGAACCAGCTTGGGTGATAAGAGGATACAGCTAGCAGTATGACCCTGGACAAGTCACTTTCCTTTTCTGTGTCTTAATTTATCTGTAAAGTGGTAAAGAATAAGAGCACCGACCTCATAAGGTGGTTATAGGAATCAACTGAGTTAATAGGACAGTGCCTGGCAATACACTCGATAAATATTGGTCATTATTATCATTTATAATATCCTAATAATCAAAGGAAGGCATCAATGATATTGAAAAAAAGAAACCCAAAAAACAAAAAGAAAGAACTTTCCTCAGAGGCCTGATTTTTACCAGAGAAATGGAGCAAAAGCAGATTCCCTGAGTCTAAACACCCATCCTTCCTAATATGGAAAGGCTACAGGTTGCGATGGCACCCCACCAGAGGGTATAGAGTTCTTTTTTAAGTTTATTTATGTATTTTGAGAGAGAAAGAGAAAGAGAGCACGAGCAGCAGAGGAACAGAGAGAGATAATCCCAAGTAGGCTCCATGCTGTCAGCACAGAGCAAGACACGAGGGTCAGTCTCACGAACTCTGAGCCAAATCAAGAGTCAGATACTCAACCGACCGAGCCACCCAGGAGTTCCGAGGGTATTCTGATAACAAGGTCTTCTAGTGGCTGACATACTGGCTGTGGAATCATAGGCAAACACATAAACTCATTCATTTTTTAATTTAAAATATATTGGAGATAGTTATGTGCTATATGTTGAGAGTCCAGAGATTACTATTTATTAGGGGAAATAACACATTTTCAACTCACAGCTGTATGGCAGGGTAAAGATAAGGGTGATACGGGGCCACAAAAGAGGGAGCACAAAGACTAATCAGCCTCTAAGAATTGGTGAAGACTTGGGTGACCTGGGTGGCTCAGTCAGTTAAGGGTCTGACTTCGGCTCAGGTTATGATCTCACAGTTCATGAGTTCAAGCCCCAAGTCAGGCTCTCTGCTCTCAGCACAGAGCCTGCTTCGGATCCTTTGTCCCCCTCTCTGCCCCTCCTCCACCTTATGCTCGCTCTCTTCCTCAAAAATAAACATTTTTTTAAAAATTGGAGAAGACTTAACAGAGAAGAGGAAATTCCCTTGGCAGAGGTGGAATCCCAGGCAAAGAGAAGAGTACTGCATCAGCTCAGAAGCATGGTACAGCACGGTATATGTGTGTGGTGAGGGCAGGTGTGTGGGAATGATTCCATGCGGCTATACTAGAGAATAGAGTCCTCTTAGGACAGATATTGTGGAGTGAGCCTAGAATTGTGTTGTTCCGCACAGCAGGCACCTGTCACATGTAGCTCCTGAGGGCTCCACATGTGGCTAGTCTGAACTGAGGTATGCTGTATTACATGAACACCAGATTTTGAAGACTTAGTATGGAAAAAAATAATGTGAAATTTTTACATTGATTTCATGTTGAAATTATATTTTGGAGATGTTGGATTACTAAAATATATAATTAAATTAATTTTACCTGGGGAGTCTGGGTGGCTCAGTTGGTTGAGCGTCTGACTCTTGATTTCAGCTCAGGTCATGATCTCAGGGTTGTGGGATCGAGCCTATGTTGGTCTCTGCACTGATGGGACAGAGCCTGCTTGGGATTCTCTCTCTCTCTCTCTCTCTCTCTCTCTCTCTCTGCCCCTCCCTGCTCAAAATAAATAAATAAACTTAAAAAATTAATTTTACCTATTTGTTTTTAATTTTTTAATGTGGCTACTAGAAAATTTAAATTTTTTCATACGTGGCTTGTGTTAAATATCTATTGAACAGTGCAAGTGTAGGAAGACTAACTATGGATGGACTGTGAGGAGCTTTGAATGCCATGCTCTAAGTACTGACTTTTATCCCATGGGGCAATGGAACACTTTTTGAGGATTTTGAAGCATAGAGGAAACATAATTGGATCAGTGTCCGGAAATGACAACTCTGATAATAGCATGGAGGCTGGCATGAGCTCCAGAAGACAACACTGGGGCAGTAGTCTAGGGGAGAAGTGGTGAGGGCCTATCATATAGCAGTAGGTGTAGGAGAGAAGAGAAGTTAGATTTAAAAACCATTGTGGGGTGCCTGGCTGGCTCAGTCGGTACAGCATGTGACCCTTGATTTTGGGTTTGTAAGTTTAAGCTCCATGTTGGGTGTAGAGATTACTCTTCTTCTTTTAAGTTTTTGAAAAAATGTTTATTTATTTATTTTGATAGAACAGGGGAGGGGCAGAGAGAGGAGAGAATCCCAGGCAGGCTCCATGCTGTTGGCATAGAGGCCAAGGTGGGGCTCGAACTCACAAACTGTGAGATCATGACCTAAGCTGAAATCAAGAGCCAGATGCTCAATGCACTGAGCCATCCAGGCACCCTGGGTGTAGAGATTACTTAAAATGTTTTTTAAAAATATTTTTAAAAACCCCAAAACATCACAAAGTGAATAGGACAGGACTTGGAGACCCCTTAAATATGGAGGGTAAAGGAGAGGCTGAAGCTGACTCCAGGGTTCTTAAAAACATTTTTTTTAATGTTTTTATTTTATTTTTGAGAGAGAGAAAGAGACAGAGCACTAGTGGGGGAGGGGCAGAGAAAGAGGGAGACACAGAATCCGAAGCAGGCTCCAGGCTCTGAGCTGTCAGCACAGAGCCAGATGTAGGACTTGAACTCATGGATGGTGAGATCATCACCTGAGTCAAAGTCAGAGGCCCAACGGACTGAGCCACCCAAGCACCTCTGACTGAAGGATTTCTAGCTTGTGTACCTGAAATAAGGATGTGGGGAGGAAGATTAGAAACTGCAGAAGATCAGGAGTTCCCTTTTGCCCTGAGGAGTTGAAATGCCTTGGGGCACCTCCAGGTAGAGGTATCAAGTTTGAATATGAATTTAGAGGTTAGAAGAGTTATAGATAAGAGATTTGAGAGGCTGGAAGCCTCAATTTTCTCATTTATACGTTGGAGCTAATAAAACGTATTGTTGAATCTACCTTATAGAGTTATTTTGAGCATTCAATGAGATACCGAATGTGAAAACACTTGATAAATTACAAAACAATACAAATATGATGAAACACTGGTATTGAGTCTCTTTTTCCTAAGATCTGTCCCTTCCCATAGGGCAGTACTTTGGGCGAGCTTGTTCTGTGGACAAGATAATGAAAATACAAGGAATCAGAGCATGACAGCCAAGGGCAGCAAGAACAGTATTAAGAAGACCTGGCCTGGTTCTTTCCAGGGGCCATTTGAGCCTTCCTGTTACCTATACATAATTAGAAATTCTTAGATTCTGGTTATCAGTAAAGGTTTCTGAGTCAGTATTTACTCCTCTTCCTGTGACCACCTATAAAGTTCTAGGGCCTTATCTCTTCTCTTAAAATTTATTTTTTAGAAATATATGAAAAATATATGTCTATGCTCTGGGCAAGGTAGCAGAAGGTACTGGAAGACAGAACAGGGGAATTGCTAATGTTTTTCTGCCAGCTCTGGTGAGATGGCAGCTGCTGACAGTCATGTTTTGTGACCACAGACTGCCTGCCCACTCATATTTCCAAAGCTAGCTTCTGATTTATAAATTCATTTTTTCCCCTGATTCTCCAACTTCTCGAACCTGTGCAGATAAAGATTCAAGTCTCTTAATTTCCAACATTTCAGGGTGTTTATCATTATCTCTGAGACTATGTTAAAAATCGATTCCCAAATCTCAAAGCAAAAAATCATTTTAAATCTGCTTTACTATTTCAACAGCAAGCATCTGGTCCTTTTTCTGAAAAAGAAAGGGACAGTGAAGGGAGGAGTGTCTCCAAATCATATAATAAGAAAACATCACAGTTGGAAAGAAGCTTGAGATCCCTGTAGCCAGAATCTGCCTGCCGCATATAGAAATTTCACACCTCTTTGACCTTCCTAACATAGCAAATAAGTGTGATTGCTCTGAGTCTTAACTGACAGATTGAGTTCAGGGTTAGTTTCAAATAAAGCGTTGTAACTTGCTCTACCTGAATAGATTTTTTTTGGACAGAAAGTAAGCTTCAGTCCTGTCTCAGCAACTGGTGAGACCATCACGGTATATACATCCCCACAGGGTATCTCGGTGACATCACAAAAACTGAGGCCAGCTCTTGGGGCACAGGTGAAAATGCCTTTAGAACCGTAGAGGTCAGTGCTATAATTGGTAGAGCCCCTGGAGGCTTGCCAGTAGATTCGGATGCCATTAGGGCTCAGCCTATATAATTTCACTCCCAAAGGGCAGCAGGCACCTGAGGATAAAAACAGACACAAATCACTTATTCCACCATCAGATAAACATGGCCTTTATTACAGTGGGGAAACAAGATAAGTAACCTAAATAATATATGATTAGAGCATTATTCGAAGGGGTACTCAAGTTCTTTCTGTGGTGGGCCACATGATTAGAAATCCATGTGTGATGCTGAGGTGAGCCAAGAATTTTTAATGGAGAACAACAGTGAGTTAAAAAGTCCCCACTTGGGGCACCTGGGTGGCTCAGTCAGTTAAGCGTCTGACTTTGGCTCAGGTCATGATCTCACTGTTCCTGGGTTGGAGCCCTGTGTTAGGCTCTGTGCTGACAGGTCAGAGCCTGGAGCCTGCTTCAAATTCCGTGTCTCCTTGTCTCTCTGCCCTTCCCCCACTTGCACTGTCTCTGTCTCTCAAAAATAAATAAGACATTAAAAAAAATTAAAAAAAAAAAACAACAAAACTCCCCACTTGGTGGGGTGCCTGGGTGGCTCAGTTGGTTAAGCTTCTGACCTCAGCTCAGGTCATGATCTCACAGTTCATGAGTTCGAGTCCCGCATCGAGCTGTCTGCTGTCAACACAAAGCCCGTTTTGGATCCTCTGTACCCCCTCTCTCTCTGCCCCTCCCCTGCTTGCACTCTCTCTCTCTCTCTCTCTCTCTCTCTCTCAAAAATAAACAAATATTACAAAAATCTCCACTTGGCAGCTATGTATTATATACAAATGTGAGCCAAGTGTATAGAATCCTTGTTAAGATCTTTCATAATGCCCTAGTTCCACAAGATTTTAGTGGGATTGAATTTAAATCGTCTGCATTCAGGTTTTTAAAAATTTATTTATTTATTTTGAGAGAGATAGTCAGCATGAGCAGGAGAGGGGCAGAAAGGGAGAGAGAGAATCCCGGGTGGGCTCTGTGCTAACACAGACCCCACAAGGAGCTCCAACTCATGAAGCCAGATCATGACCTGAGCCGAAACCAAGAGTTGGATGCTCAACTGACTGAGCCAGTCAGGTGCCCCATTAACTGCTATCAGCTTTAATTGAAAATACCTATTTTGCTGACCTGAGTAGCATGACACCTGGGGAGTAGTCACTTACACAAGAGTCAGGTGACCAGGCTTTGCTCATCCACACTTTGTCCATGCTAGCTCACTAGGTCCTTCTGTTTTCTTTGCTAGATGCCCTGAGCAGGCTACACACATCAGGTGTCAAGCAGGGCACCGAATGGTGGCTTACTCAGTAACAAAAATTAAAATGTTGTGGTATGATGATTAAAACATTCAGTTATAGATAATCAGGTTCATTTGATTTGTTCTTTCTTTTAAAGAAAGGTTTTTTTTACATGTGAAGATAAGCAGTGGGCCATATTCCCAGAACTGGATATCAGGGTAAGAACGCAGGCAGTAAATCTAATGAAAGATAATGGTCCCAAAGAAAGTATGAAACAGCTTACATATGTGTAGCATGTTATAAATGCTTTCACATTATAATTATTACAATTTCTCTTACCAATGAGGAAACATTAGGGAAGATAAGGCAACGAAGCTTATAAGAAACTTTTTTTTTTTTTTTTTTTTTGAGGGAGAGAGAGAGTGTGTGAGAGGTGGCGTCAGGGTGGGGAGAGGCAGAGAGAGGGAGAGAGAGAATGTCAAGCAGGCTTGCGTGGAGCCCCACGCGGGGCTCCATCTCATAACCCTGAGATCCTGACCTGAGCTAAAACGAAGAGTCGGACGCTTAACAGACTGAGCCACCCTGGCGCCCCAGAAGCTGTATCTTTAGACTCCTAGTTGAAGACCTTTTCTACTGCCCTTGGGGAGGCAAAATTATATTTTAGCTCTCCCATCCCGTGCCCTGGGGCAGACACGGTGAACTAATGATTGTACTTTCTCATTAAAAAAGCATTTCCAGGAGTTTTCTTTTCTTTTTTCAAAAGCATGCCCCAAACAGCCACTTCAGTGGACTAGATTCACACAAGAGAATCAATCTTATTTGCTAACCCCATACCCACTACCTTCCCCTGCTATTCCCTAATGATTTGCTCTTTGTGAAGAACAAGATACAATACTGTCAGTAGACAGTGCTCTTTCAGCCTGTTGAAATAAGAAACCATCAAAGGAGATGGAGTGGTTTAGAAGAGAGAGGTGATAGCACAATAGTAATGAGAAGAAAAGAATTCAAGACAAACAGAATGTGTGACCTAAATGCTTTCTGGAAACTCTGCCAGGCTGAGTTACTCTGTGCAGCGGGTAGCTGTGCCGTATAAATCTGTCCTGCCTTCAGAAAAAGCATACCTGAACCATGTTACCAAGGGAATCAATTCATCAACCACCAACAGAAGCCTCCGACGCTTTGAGGTTCTAAGAGGAAACTTGTAAACATTTTAGAAAATAATCTGAATTTATAATGCTAGCAGAATGGAGATGCAGGATCTTTTTAAATGAGAAGGATGGGCTTACATCTGGATTGATAATAGTCAAAGTCCTGGGGTACCCAGGTGGCTCAGTCAGTTGGGCCCAGCCTCCAACTCTTGATTTCAACTCAGGTCATGATCTCACAGTTCTGTGAGCTTGAGCCCCATGTTGGCTCTGTGCTGGCATCTTGGAGCCTGCTTGGGATCCTCCCTCTCTCTCTCTGCCCCTCCTTTGCTTATGCTCTCTCCGTCTCTCTCAAAAAAATAAAAATAAAAAAACTTAGGGGTGCCTGGGTGACTCAGTTGGTTGAACATTTAATTCTTGATTTCGGCTCAGCTCATGATCTCATGGTTCGTGGATTTGAGCCTCACATCAGTCTCCGCACTGACAATGAGGAGCCGGCTTGGGATTCTTTCTCTCTCCCTCTGTCTACCCCTCCCCAGCTCAAGTTCATGCTTTCTCTCAAAATAAATAAATAAACTTTAAAAAATTATGAATAAGTAAGTAAATAAAGAAGGAAAGAAACTTTAAAAAAATAGTCGAAGTCCATATTGATACTCCATAGCTGGAATTTAGAATTCACTTACTAGAGGAATAACTTTGGTAGGTGCAGTCTGCAGTCAACCCAGTGGCACTAATCGCTTTTAATGCCACTGTGTAATTGACGCCACATGTGATACATCCCAGGAGGCACTGGTTTTGATGGGTGAGACACTTAGACTGTCCGGTGTGTGACTCCAGAACTGTCACATAGGTTTGGGCCCCGGTCCCAACAGTCCAGCTCACGTTGATTACTGATTGGGTGACCTGAGTTACTGTCAGACCAGCTGGACAGCACGGCACTTAGGTGGGGAAGAAGAGAAAGAATTGGGGATTTATTTCCACTGAGGGTTATTTGTGGGAAAATGACAGAGAATGGTATTTTGTCTGTATACCATTCAGTATCCTGCATTTCTCAAATATTTAATTACTAAGCAAAATCTCCTTTTGTTAAGCGCAATCTCATTTCCTCTGATACATCATTTAACATCAACTCTACGTTGGGGTTGCTTTCCCCAAGAAGGCGGAGCACTAACTGGCTGTGGGTAATGTGAGTTTCCTCCCAATGTTTTCAGAATAAGAAAGAAATCCTTTGTTGTTTCCCAACTTTAACAATTCCAGTTGCAAACTTCAAAGCAATGGCTGTATTCACCTCTTCTCCCAATATAACATTTTACAGCCTTTGCAATTGAAAGTATGTTGCCTTTTTCATGCATTTCATAGTACTTAATTGATATAAAAGCTTGCAATATTTTTAGCCACCTAAGAATATCACAGCCAATTCTCAAATTTTCAGAGATTGTTAAACAGGATATAGGATATCTAGAATCTTCCTGAATATTGGGCATGGTCTCTATTCTGCTGCTTTTTACATTTCAACTTTTATAGTCCAAAGTGCCATCCATTGTATATAAGAGAAAATAATGTCCAAAAGCTTTAAGTAATTTGCTAAATTTCACTCACACACAGTGCTTTGAAGCTGTAACAGCTTTCTTTTATCAAGCTCTTACTGTGTATGCATCAGGCACCATGCTAAGTGCTTGCAGCATTAACTAACTTAACATTCGCAACCACCCGAGCAATCCATTCTCCCCTTTTACCAGAAAACTGAAACTCAGAAAGCATTTTACACAGAAAGGTTTTAAACGGCTGAGCCAAAGAAAGAAAACATAAGCCAGCTCATTTGGTTACTTGTTCGTTGTTTCAGGAGATCATGTCATGGAGGAATGTGAATTCAAATCAATGTTTTGCAGCGTCAATGTATTCCTCCTTTGATGTCAGCATAGGAATATATTAGAGTCTTTTGATGCTATTTTTACAGAAACTGTGTCCAAACATGGCAAGTTTTATTTTCTAAGACTGGGCTGTTTGAAAGGCCAGAGAGTATAATGTATTTCTATCACAGTTAGGGTCAACGAAATGAGAAAGTTCATGTCATAACGATTTCTAAGGACCACACTGAAGTCAACGTTCAGGATGGAGGCTGCCACCTACCTGTTTCCAGGGGCACACTGAAGCTGGGCAGGCTCCGCCCTGCCTGTGTTTCAGCCACCGCAGTGACGGAGAACACGGAGCCGCAGGGCAAGCTCCCCATCACGCAGGACTCTCCCGTGCTGCTGCACCGATACAGCCCTTTCTCCCCCTGGGCAGTCACCGTGTAAGTGGCATCGTCATTAGTGGATCGCCAGTGCACACGAATCATGGAGAATGCATCCTTTGAAACGTTTTTTATTTCGGGACTGCAAGGAGCTAAGCGATTTTAGATTATTAATTGAAACAGTGTGAGTCAAAAATATCAGGTGTGCCATCTGGTCTAAATGTGATTCCCACCCCCGCCTCCCCCACCACCCCAACATGAGATCATCCCTGCTTTCAAACATAACGAGCATGTAGCCCAGATTCACAGAGCCTTTGTGTGGAAACATGGTATTAGGTTCCTGTAGCATCAGACTCACCGGAAAATATTAAGGGGCATTTTGAACTCCAAAAGCAAAAGTAATTAAGATGAACATTTGCAGTCTTAACCCTCGTGGTGTGAATACGGAGAGTTCCCTGTCCCCCCACCCCCCAAAAGTCAGAGGAACTGAATGGCTAAAGTAATTACTGAGGAAGCTTTCTACTCTCCCCGTGATCTCCTTTTTTGTTTCCCCCCCCCCCCCCCCCCACTTTCCTTGTTCTACCTACTCTTCTGCCCTTCTGTAGGAAGAGAGGGGCTCTGATGGTCCCCACAAAGAGTGGTTTTACAGTTCTTGCTGAATGCCCATCATGAAGGGCATGCCCATAGCTAGGGTGAATAGTTCAGACAGCAGTGAAGGAAATCATAGCTGTATCGTACCTGTGGTTACAAATCGGGAAGTACATGACATATTGCTGCCCCGGACTTCGCTGAAGGAATACACTGTGACGTTGTACTTGGTGTCACACTCTAGAGCGGAGAGGGTGCAAGCAGGAGCGGTGTCATTGCACTCAACCACTTTGAACCCATCTACAGCCTTGGTTTCATAAAGTTCGGCACCACGGACAGGAGACCAGACAATCTCTACTCTGTCACTGGACACCAACACAGGGTTAATATCGCTAGGACAACAGGGGGCTGAAAGCAGGAGCAGAGAGAGAAAATGGAGGTCAGTAAAGGAACAAGGATGTCAGAGGAGGGCATTGAGTCCTGATCTCCCAGGGCCCAGAGTTTCTGCCACAGCCCTCCTAAGTTGCTCCAAGAACCTCCTACAGGTCTTTCCAGCTGTGATCTTGGCCTAACACCCACTACATAAAGGATAAATCCTCTATGCATGATGTCCAAGGTCATCACAAGCTGCATCCAACCTACATGTTCAGCTGTGCCTCCCCTCACCAATTCCCTCAATTCCCCACCCTACATGTGCTCTCATTTCCTTATGCCTTGAAGACTGCTAACCCTCTACTGAAATGCTGTTCTCTCTTCTGCCTGATAAAAATGATACCTAGTCTAAGTTCCCAATCCTATCAGTCTTTCCAGACACTAACCAGATAAGACTGAGGGCTGCAGGAGGGGGAAGGATCATTGTATTAGTACATCTTAGAACAGACCCTATATTATGTCATGGACAAATTCTGACAAATGTCTAGCATGGCTTGGAGTTTTCTGGATGCCCTTGCCCCACCTCCATTCCATTCATCCTTAAATATCCAGTTCAAGGTCACTCGTTCTGGAAGGCCCTCCTGCTCTTGAGACTTGATTGATAGCCTCTTATTCCATTTTCCAAAGGCATCAATTATTTGCTTCCTTCAACTTGGTAAAATTTATTGTAATCCAGCTAGTCATACACAATGATATTATGTTTTTATTTGTAAATATGGTTAAGTTTAAATCACTCACTCCATTCATTCTTCAAACATCAAGCATTTCCCATATGCCAATCACAGTATAAGAAACATTGAGGATGAAGAGGTAAATAAAACAGTCCTTGCTCCCTAGAAGATCCAAGACTAGTAGAAGAGAATAATAGTAATAATGATGCTAATAAAAAATACTTTGCACTGTGCTTTACCACATGCAAAGACCTATTTCATATTCATGCTCTCATTATTATTTGTCCCATTTTGCATACTAAGGATACTAAGGAACTAGCAAGGTAATGTCTTTATCCCCATTTTTCAAATGAGTTAGAGGTCAAGTTAGGACAATTAGGACAAGTTAGGACAGGTGTCCTGCTGCAGAGCCTTCCACACCAGGCAGTGCCTTTGCCATGGCATCTCTGTTTTCGGTCTTGGGGAAAGGGTGAACTCCTGAGACAGGAGGACTGTGTCCCCTTCAGCACCTTGCACAGGGTGCTGAACACTCAGTAGATCATGGTGGAGGGTTTAATTTTTCAGAGCAGGTATGAACAACTATATTCTTTGCTCTCTTTTCACTTCTATGCCTTGCATTCTTGTTAAGGTTGGGTCCATGAACCCAAAATTTCCTGCTCTGGAAGAATGTGAGAGGAGAGATTCTCTTTCTGTTCTTGACCCTGGAATGACTCCCAGGTAACCTATGTCAGTCAGTTATCGCAAAGGTGATTTATGCTGCTGCTGAGTTCAGGGAACTCAGAACTCCCTTCACAAGCATCAAGTGCAACTTACCTGTGGTATAATTGAACACATCGCCCAGAGGACTCTGCCCTGCCTTGTTATAGGCAAAAACACTAATAAAGTAAGTGAAGCCACATTCAGATAAGAAATTGCACTGGGTGAGGGATGTGTTGCAGTGGACTTCCAAGCCATCATCACTCTTCACAAAGGCCACATAGTAATCACCCAGATCTACATTGGACCAAGCCACAGACAGGTGGCCCGGAGGATCTTCTTGGATGGTCACTCTTCCAGGTGCACAAGCAACTAGGAAACAGTAAATAATGACCAGCTATGAGAGTCCTGCAAGAGATTTTCTTTATAGCTTTGCAATTGTCCAGAATATCACATGCCATGGACAAGGAACAAATCAAACAGTATGTGCAAACCAACAAGGCATTCTCACATGTTGTAAAACTTATCTCACACAATACATGCTAGACAATGTTAGAAACAGGCATGGATGGGGCGCCCGAGTGGCTCAGTTGGTTAAGTGTCTGACATCGGCTCAGGTCATGATCTCACAGTTTGTGCTGACAGCGCAGAGCCTGGAGCCTGCTTCGGATTCTGTGTCTGCTCCTCTCTCTGCCCCTCCCCCGCTCACACTCTGTCTTTCTCAAAAATAAATAAACATTAAAAAAAATTTTTTAATTAAAAAAATAAAAGAAATAGGTATGGATCACCTTGGTTAACATTGCATTCATTTCTGTGTTAAGGCAATGCCAGGATCAGCATAGAATGAAGGGATGACTTCAAATGAAGTTTATTCTTTCAAGCTCTAAGCTTTTAAAATTTTAGCCATCTTTAGTGGAATCTTCCTAAAATATATTTCACAATTCTGGGACCCAGGAAACACATAGCACTTTCGAAACATAGTTCTTTTATTGGTAAGTTGGGCTCTTCCCATGATCATGACTGATTGTTTTACAATTTTTTTAATGTCTACTTATTTTTGAGAGACAGAGAACAAACAAGCGAGGGAGGGGCAGAGAGAGAGGAAGACACAGAATCCGAAGCAGGCTCCAGACTCTGAGCTGTCAGCACAGAACTCGATGCGGGGCTCGAACTCACAAACCGTGAGATCATAACCTGAGCCGTAAGTTGGACGCTTAACCAACTGAGCCACCCAGGCGTCCCATGACTGATTGTTTTATACGCAAACTGATGCCACCCAACTGCAAACATGCAGAATTATTTCAGTGGCACTTTACCCTGGCTGCACATTAGAATTAAGTGAGGAGCTTTTACAAACTAGTCATACCAGACTCCACTCCCAGAAGCTCTGATTTAGTTGATCTTAGGTGGATTTTTAAAAAGCTCCCCAGATGCTCTTAATGTGCCTCCAAGATTGGGAAACACTGGAGGGTTCTCTCCTGCATTAAATGACTAACTTGGATCTGCTATGCTTTTGAAAGTGTATTCTTATCTTTCCCTTCACTCTCAGCTATTCCAACCTCATAACCATTTCTAATAGGCTGTCTGCAGCAAATTATAACTGTCAAAAGAGAAGCCAAATCACCAGGTTTGCTATCAGTGACCTTAATTTAACATAACTATAAGAAATTGTGCATCTGGGCTCCTGGGTGGCTCAGTTGGTTAAGTGTCCCACTCTTGATTTCAGCTCAGGTCTTGATCTCACAGTTCGTGAGACCCAGCCCCATGTTGAGCTCTGTGCCGACAACATGGGACCTGCTTGAGATTCTCTCTCTGTCTCCTCTCTCCTCTTTCCTCTCTCAATAAATAAATAAACTTTTAAAAAAGTAAAAAAAAAAAAAAAGAAACTGTGTATCTGAGGGCTTGGCTTATTTTTTCCTGTAAAATACACTGCATCAGCTTGGTGATGGCTCTTTTCCTCTCTGTTCAGAAGCCTTTTAAACACAGGATGACATAGTTCTCTCTGTTGGGTAAAGTGGACATTATTGTGATTATCTACATTTTCTTTGGCTTAGAGGGCTAAAATCAGGCAAACCTGGGCTTGAATCCTAGCTCTAATGCTTATTATTGGTGTGACTTTGGAAAAATTACATCACTCTCAGACCTAAATTTTTTTTTATCTGAAAAAGGAAATAATAGAGCCTACATCATTGAGTTGTCATGAAAGATAAATAAAATGATGTATTTATAGTGCCTGGTACATAGTAGGTCTTCACTAAATGTTAGTTCCCATCACCAAAACACATAAATGTTTCTAAACAGAGGAGTAAACCTCCACATATGTAAGCCTTCATTTTTCTGATAAGATGAAAATAGGAAGATATTTAAACACATACTCAGAATTATAGACTGCCCACCTTTATTTAAAAAATAGCTCCCTCCCAGCATAGGTCTGTAAAACATGACGTAAGGAAGAGGCCATTGTGTGTACTGCACAGTTAAACCTATGTATAACTCCAACTGGATCCTAGAATTTTTACAGCTTTACAAAGTATAAAGAAAATCAATTAATGAAAGAACAGAATAGGAGCCAGGACTCCTAATTTTCAAAGATGTGCTTTTTCCAATGTGTGATATCCAGTTTTACTATCACATTAAAACTCCTTAGAATGTCCCATTCAATGCTTTCATTTAGATCAGGCTTCTAGAATGTTCTGGAACATCATCAACATTATCAGGTGGTTATTTGTTTCCCTTATGGCAGTCACACTGGCTTGCCAGCCCCACAGTCACTCTTGCTTACATACCAGTTTTTAGGGCCTCTGATGAAGTTGACTTGCTAGACCCAGCATCATTACTTGCTAAAACTGAAATTAGGTACTCAGTCCCACACTGTAGGGAGGAGATAGTACAGGCACTGAGAGTCGTACTACAGCTCAGCTCCGAAGAGTCACTCAAAGCCATCACGGTATAGTTGAAAGCTCCTTCCGTTGGGGCCCATGAAACAGAAGCCTTCAGAGCCCCACCGTCAAGAGAGACTTGAATGCTGGCAGGGGCACGAGGACCTAGATATTTGAGAAACAATTAAGATTTTGCAGTAGCCTCGAAAATCCAAGTAAGATTTGGCCTAACAACATTGCAGAGCTTGGAGGATGACATACCACGATAGAAGGATAATTGCAAGCGTTTAGAGCATAAAATCGGGACTTAGGGTAACACATCTGCCGTTGACTATGCAAACTCATAACTAGCTATCCGACCTTATCCATGTTATTTAATATGTTATTTACTTTTTTTTTTAATGTATGTAAAATGGATCTAATAAGATCAGTCCCTAACACATATTAGGTGCTAAATAAGCATTTATTCATTCACTGAATGAATCAGTGAACACACACTCAACAAGTAATTGAATAATTAAATGAGATTATAAATGTGAAGGGCTAAAAGGGCCCTACGGATATGTTATTCTTAAGTGGTAGGTCAAATATTCTATTATCGAAAGATGAAGCTGAACGGAGTAGCTTCAACAATATCATTTCTTTACTTTTTTTTTTTTTTTTTAAATAGGCTCTATGTCCAGCACAGAGCCCAATGTAGGGCTTAAACTCACGACCCTGAGATCGAGACCTGAGCTGAGATCAAGCGTTGGATGCTTAACCAGCTGAGCCAGGCAGGCACCCCTACTTTTTTTTTTTAAGATTTTATTTTTAAGTAATCTCTACACCAACATGGGGCTTGAACTTACAACTCTGAAATCAAGACTCATATGCTCTACTAGTTGAGACAGCCAGACACCGTTCCCTTCTTTACTTCTGACACCTGCTAAGACTTTTTCTGTAAGTGTTTTTAGGTCATAACTGATTCTAGAAGAGCAGAATTTCATTCCATTCGAAATCAAAGGGAAGAAAGGAAAGTATCAAGTGTGATGGTCATATATTAGAGCAGTCATTTTAGTGTCTCCAAAAACTTCCCTCTACGTTCTTAGAAATATGCCTTCCTCTTTTCAGGGTTATCCTTTTGAGAAAGCTTGAGAAGTATCTTTTTGTGTTGCGGATCTGTGCTGTAATGAGGCCCACCTGGAAGGCATTAGAGAACTGCTTGCATAGCATATGAGCAGAAACCAGCAACTTCTAGACACACGTGGGTTATACAGGCAAGGCCCTGTTTGAGGAAACAGGGACTCAACTCATCCTCTACAGGGCACATCCCTGCCATGTTTCTCCTATAGGCCTTCGAGGTCCTACAGGACCCTTCCCCTGCTTCCTGGTTAGCTTACCTGCAGAGGCAGTTCTGCTCTGAAGTAATTCTGGGTTCAAGGCTAGTAAAAGTAACCTGCAGTATTTTAGGACAACCAGCTCTTTCCACATGGGGGATGGGAGAACCAGGAAAAATGAGTACAGTATTGGGGGTTGCTGGGGGGTTGAATTGAGTCCCCTCAAAATTCATATGTTGAAGCCCTAACCCCTAGTACCTCAAAATGTCATCTTATTGGAAAACAGGGTCATAGTAGATGCAATTAGTGCAGATGAGATCATTAGGGTGGGCCCTAATCCAATAAGACTGGTGTCCTTAGAAAGAGAGAAAATTTTGTGCTTGCTTTGGCAACACATATACTAAAACTGGAATGATACATGGGGCGCTTGAGTGGCTTAGTTGGTTAAGCATCCAACTTCAGCTCAGGTCATGATCTCACAGTTGGTGGGTTGGAGCCCCATGTTAGGCTCTGTGATGAGCTCAGAGCCTGGAGCCTGCTTCGGATTCTGTGTCTCTCTCTCTCTGCCCCTCCCCTGTTCATGCTCTGTCTCTGTCTCTCTCAAAAATGAATAAACATCAAAAAAAATTTTTTTTAATAATAAAATTGGAATGATATGGATTAGCATGGCCCCTGCATAAGGAATGACATGCAAATTCATGAAGCATTAATTAACTAATTAAAAAATAAAAAGAGGAAATCTGGACATAGGCATACACTTCCAGGTAGAATGCCATGTGATTATGAAGGGCACCATCTATAAGCCAAGGAGAAAGGCCTGGAACAAATCCTTCCCTCATAGTCCTGAGAAGGAACCAATTGTGCTGACACCTTGATGTCAGACTTCTGGCCTCCAAAATGGGAGACAACAAATTTGTGTTGTTTAAGTAGGTTTGTGGCACTTCGTTAAGACAGCCCTAGCAAACTAATAGAGAGGCTAAATCTATACTCTAAAAAATTAAAAAAAAATTTTTTTTTATGTTTTATTTATTTTTGAGAGAGAGAGTGAGCGAGCACGGGAGGGACAGAGAGAGAGAGGGAGACACAGAATCCGAGACTGACTCTGTCTCAGTCCAGACTCTGAGCTAGCTGTTAGCACAGAGCCAGATGTGGGCCTCGAACCCGTGAACTGGGAGATCATGACCTGAGCCGAAGTTGGACACTCAACTGACTGAGCTACCCAGGCGCCCCAATACTCTAAAATATGTTTAAACATGGGAAACAAATGAAAAAGGAAAGCTTTAAGAAAACAGTCACCTTTGGAGGTGGCTGTCCCTGACCCCAGCCTGATGGAGAGGTTTCCTCTCATACCACTCTGTGCCTGCAAATCCTTCTCTCAAAGCACTTGTTACACTGAACTGTAACCACTGATTTATGCATTGGTCTCCCCTAAGACACAATCAGTTCTCCAAGTGTAGGGATTACACTTTAATTGATTTTGTGTCCCCATCAGCTAAATGATGCCCAGTACATAGTGGGCCCTCAGTTAACGTTTGTGGAAAGAAAGAATGAATGAATGCATAGAAAAGGGCCGGGGGAGACTGGTTTATCACAGACATCCTGATTCACCAGGCCCATCAAGAATCACCTTAAGGCCACCTTGCTATGATGTCACTCTAGAGAAGTATTACAAAAGGCACACCCTTTCTCCCTGAATTTCTGTCTTGACTCACAGATAATGGGGCTTCCATCCCACCCTCCAAACTTAGGATATGTTGGAAAGAACAGCTCTGGTTTCTTTCCTCCCTTTCCTTGGTCCTCTCCAAGGGATGAAACAGCTTATCTGGTTGGTGAGAGTCTGGCATTAGGCCACATTGTCAGTGGGTGGCTTACAGTGTCTCAAGAGAAAAAAAAATCCTTCTCCTTCCCTCCCTCTCCCTCTCATTCTTTTTGGCTTACTCCAGCAGATCGGTTTGGGTTTCCATGTATCATGCAGTAGGATCCCCTGAGCAGGCCTAAGCTGAGGTTTGGGGCAATATATCTGAAATTCTGATTCCCACCACAGCATAAAGTACCCTAACAACAGGAACTTTGTTTCATTTGCTGCTGGATCTCTAGAGCAATGCTCGCTCAAAGTTGGCTCACACTCACTAAATGGCTACTGAATAAAATGAATTCCTGTTTGTCCCAGTTCTTTCTGTTTATGCTGTTGGTCTGAAGCTAGGAAGGGTCGGGGAGACTCATAAACCTAGCAAAAATCATCTCCTGTTGTGTGATACGGCACGTGTATGCTTGAAATAAGTTAGATATCAGAGACGGAGAAGCCATGCTCTGTGTATTCTGAGCAGCATTTCTTTATACAGGCAGTCAGCATTTAAACTACCGCACTATAAATAAACTCATAATAAATTTAAATATCTACTGCCAGCTGCTCTGTACTTATCAGTTAACACCCGCTTCCAACGGCTACGATGCATAGCCTCTCATTAATCAAAAGGGAGATTGCTTGAGACTGAGCTGGGAAGTCCTTACTTGTTCTCTGATTGCAGGTGGAGTCGTCCCCAGGGGTTCCATTGGCATTCCACGCATAGGCCTTTATGGTGTAGAGAGTCCCAGCATCTAACCTGGTGAATGTCAAGGAGGTGTTTGTGGTATTCTCTTTCCATATTCTACCCAAACCATTGGCTCGCATAATGGACACAGAGAATCCAATTGCCATATATACAGCTTCCCACTGTACAAGAATAGAGTCTGGACTTGGAGAGCTTACTTCTAGAATTGGTGCAGCCAACACTATGAAGACAAAAACACATGCATTTGCGTTAGGAAACTCCAATAGAGGATAATTCAGATTTAGAAATAAGTAATTGGAGGTTGATCATCCATATTATGAAATAATTATTTGCTTTGCAAAAGGATTTACGGTAGGTAGAGTTCCATTAAATAATGGCTATCTAGGGGCACCTGGGTGGCTCAGTCGGTTAAGCGTCCAACTCTTGCTTTTGGCTTGGGTCATGACCTTGAAGTTGGTGAGTTTGAGTCCCACACTGGGCTCCAAGCTGACAGCACGGAACCTGCTTGGGAGTCTGTCTCCTCTCTCTCTGACCCTCCCCACTTGCGCTCTCTCTCTCAAAAATAAATAAATAGGGGTGCCTGGGTGGCTCAGTTGGTTAAGCGTCCGACTTCGGCCCAGGTCACGATCTCATGGTCCGTGAGTTCGAGCCCCGTGTTGGGCTCTGTGCTGACAACTCAGAGCCTGGAGCCTACTTTGGATTCTGTGTCTCCCTCTCTCTCTCTGCTCCTCCCCCATTCATGCTCTGTCTCTCTCTGTCTCAAAAATAAATAAACATTAAAATAAATAAATAAACAAAAAATAATGTGTATTATAATACACATTATTATAAAATAATAAAATATATAATATATATGTATAAATAATGTGACTATCTAAATGTGTATTAATCATAAATGACTCAGCAAAGGAATGGGGAACAGAATAATTCTAACATTAGGCATGACTTTCAACTGGAGGTTTGTAAGAAATTATATAAAATATCTCTGTAATTATAATATGGGGAAATGATGGTTTATAATATTTTTTTAGAAAATTTTTATGTTTATTTGCTTATTTTGAAAAGGGGCAGAGGAGCAGAGAGAGAGGAGTGAGAATTTGAAGCAGGCTTTGTGCTGTCAACCAAGAACCCAATGTGGGGCTCGAACTCACTAACTGTGAGATCATGACCTGAGCCGAAGTCTGATGCTTAACCGAGTCACCCAGGTGCCCTTAAAAGCAGGGATGTTTGTAAAGACGCCCAAAACGGGTTTTATTTTCCAAAGCATCTGGAATTTAAATACCACCACCTCCACAGATATCTGAATTCCTAAAACATTTGGTGGCTTTCACCTCTGGGCCCTGAATCATAGGCACTCAAATGACACAAAATTATATCATGTACTTGCAGCCTGAGTATAACGGATCCAGGTCACAAACAATAGCCCGACAGAGGACAAGTATCCAGCTACCTGTCTTTGCCTGCTTTGGAAGCGATGCTGGGCTTCTCCCAGTGGCACTGACGGATCTGACAGTGATTTGGTACAAGGTTGCAGCCTTCAGGCCTGTCACAGTGCCTGGGGAATTGGCCACCATGGTTTCAATGACAGTGCCTCCATCTTCAGCCGTGAGGAGATAACTGGTGGCCCCTGGCACTGTGGCCCATTCCACAGTGATGCTGGTGCTGATTTTTGAATATGCCTGATCAATAGTGGGTATTTCAGGAGCTGGAAGAGATTTTGAAGTTGTACATTAGCTAGGATATCTATGAAGATTACTTCTTTCACCGTTTTCTTTTTCTTCTTTTTTTTTTTTAAGAGATTTTATTTTAAGTAATCTCTGCACCTAATGTGGGGCTCGAACTTACAACTCTGAGATCAAGAGTTGCATGCTCTCCTGACTGAGCCAGCCAGGCGCCCCTGCCCTCATTTTCAAGATCAAGACAAAACAGAGAAAAAGAAATGCAAAGCTACTCTCCAAAAGAGAGCCAGAAAGCTCAAACTGCTCATTCAGAATGGGATTTCAAAGAGGTTTTTCCCAGTTGCCTCTGGGATAATTTGTATTTTTTGTACTTTTCAAAGGGTTAAATCAGAGTGGAGAGTGGGGCCCCTGCCTGGCTCAGTCTGTAGAGCATGCGACCCTTGATCTCAGGGTTGTGAGCTCTAGTCCCACATTGGGGATAGAGCCTACTTAAAAAAAAAAAAAAAAAAAAAAAAAAAGCAGGGAATGATTGTGGGAAAGAACTCTGAGAGGAAGGAGAGAGTCATTGAGGGGCTTCATTCCAGAGGCTTCCACACTGGTTTGGCACTCTGTGAATTCCCAGGCCTTCTCTGCTGCCACCAATCTCCCCTCCCAGCCCCTCACCTATGCTCCACTGCCTCCACCTGAAGGCCAGGGTCTCACCTCTGCTGTGGCTATGTCTCCATCTCGTGCACTTGCACATTTCCCACAAAATATCTAATCTAATGGAGGAAGAGGGAACATTGAGCTCTTTTTTTTACGATTGCTCTATCGTACTTTCTTTCATATTATCAGAGTGGAACCATTTTTAGATTCTTCTATATAAAACAAAAATAAACATTATTCTCCCACTCTCCATCAAAACATCTGCCCCAGCATAAGAAGGAGGTGCCGTGGTCTCTCCTCACCTGGACCAGGCCATGGTTTGTCTGTGGGACATGAATGCTTATGTCATGAGTTTATATAAGGCATTCCTGCACTTTGGGTAAGGGGTAAGAGATACAGCCTGGTAACAAGATTTACAACATTGTAAAACTCCACAGGCACAAAGATGCCCTGGGTGTAGGAGGTCCAAGTGGAAGAAAAGGTCAAACAGAAATAGCCGGTTTTAAGTTTGGAACTGGCTCTTAGCCTTTTATGTTCAATGTACCTCACTTGCCGGGTAAAATCACTATATACCAACTTCAAAACTAAAGGGCAAAACGAAACTATAGGGCAAAGAGGAGAAAGAGTAACTATAGACCAAATGTGTGATTTACTGGTATCGACTCCCTCCCCTCGGCAGACCCCCACCTGCCAAATCCCTATGTGCATAGACAACTTCTCTTTCTGCACCAATAGCCCAGAGGGTTGGCTTTGGCAGCAACTCAGAAATAGCCAATCTGCAAGACTGAACAAAGTCTCCACTGTGCACTGGCCAGACATTCCTTGAACGTCACCCAGGACTGTCTCTTTTGCCACCGAAAGAAAACTCTGAAAGTTACATATGCTGGGGAAAAGTCGCAGACCTGCTCATCTTAGCCATTGGCCAGCAGAAGGTGACTGCAGGAAGCACCCATGTCCCGTCTCCCCCACGGCAGGATAGACAGCCCCATCAAGGGCCCCCCTCTTCACCCCTCCCCTACCCCCCAAACATCCCCTTTCTGCTATCAGCTATTTGTCCTGTGTTATAAGTCTTCTTTCCTCTAACTAACTTGGTTGTGTCTCTCAACTCCTTTTCCAATAATTTCTACATCTTAAGATTTACTTTGAAATGTAAAATATCTACATCTCAGGATTGTTGTGAGGATTAAGTTAAATATTGCATGCGAGGGGGCTTTGATAGGTGGAAAGGGCTAGTGTGTGTGTGTGTGTGTGTGTGTGTGTGTACTAGGATGAGCAATTTTTGGGTTTAAAAGAGCCGGACCACATGGCACTGCCATGGACAAGTGCTGGAAGGTGAAATCCTGGGGAGTCTGGGGTAAGCACAGGAGAGACAGATTGCCTGCTTCACTGGGTGGGATCTGACCAGTAACAGCAGTGAAAGATCAACACCTCTGTACTATGCTTCCCTTAAAGAAATGAGAAGCCTGACTGGGATGTGTAAGGCTCCATAAATTAACAGGAGTTCTCCCCTCTTTCTCAGTTCTGTGTTTGGCCCACTTACTGCTCTGACGAAAGAGATAACTTTATTCTCTAGATTTGCAATCAACCACTCTGATCAGTCAAAAGTGAAAGAGACCCTTTGCTTCTCAGTATCTGTGCATTCCACCAACTCATAGAGATCTAAATTAGCTCAGGCAGTCCCAGTGGCCAGACACAGATAAAAAGCCTATTTTTTTTAGGGGCGCCTGGGTGGCTCAGTCGGTTAAGCGTCCGACTTTGGCTCAGGTCATGATCTCACGGTCCGTGAGTTTGAGCCCCGCGTCAGGCTCTGTGCTGACAGCTCAGAGCCTGGAGCCTGTTTCAGATTCTGTGTCTCCCTCTCTCTCTGACCCTCCCCCGTTCATGCTGTCTCTCCCTGTCTCAAAAAAAAAAAAAAAAAAAAAATTAAAAACAAACAAACAAAAGCCTATTCCAGAACCCAAAGAGAATCATAATACACACACCCAAAATGGAACCTCCTACATAGTATCAATAAAGCACATGCCATTTATTGAAAAACCAGGATGAATCAATTAATAGCATCATTGGTATCTCAGCCTGCCCCATTCTTTCTCTCAAATACTGTGGATAGTGTGGGACTAAAAATGGCCCCGCCCTGAGGGCTCAGTGTCTCCTGCGACCTTCTAAGGACACAGAAGTAGATTTTATTCTAGTTCTTTGTTCACCCAAAGGCCACTTCTAAAAAAAAGTCACTTTGTATATGGCCAACCAGTCCTTTTCATTGCTTCCTGGTGATCGTGAAGGTTTCTCAAGAATAAGGTAAAGGATACAAATAAAACATGAGATAATTTTTGGAAACTTATTGCACATGCACGGATTTTATGGGTCAACCATCTGTAACACTGTCAAATTTTTATTATTTTGTTTAAGTTTATTTATTTATTTTGAGAGAGAGTGGGAGGGGCAGAGAGAGAGGGAGGGAGAGGGTTCTCTCTCTCTGCAGAAAGACCCCTAAGCAGGCTCTGCACTGTCAGCACAGAGCTGAGGCAGGGTTCAAACTAGTGAACCATGGGAATCATGATCTGAGCGGAAACCAAGAGCCAGATGCTTAACTGACTGAGCCACCCAGGTGCCCCTATTTCATTTTAAAAATTGAGGCACCTGTCTGGCTCAATTGATAGAGCATGTGACTCTTGATCTCAGGGTTGTGAGTTCAAGCCCCACATTGGGTGTAGAGATTACTTTCAAATAAAAATCTTTGGGGCACCTGAATGGCTCAGTCTTTTACATGTCCAACTCTTGATTTCGGCTCAGGTCATGATCTTAAGGTTCATGGAATTGAGCCCTGTGTGGGGCTCCACCCTGAGCCTGCTTGAGATTCTCTCTCCCTCTCCTTCTCTCTTCCCACCTCTCTCCCCCACTCTGTCCCACCCTCCCCCTCTCCCCCTCTCTCTCCTGCTCATGCTCGCTCTCTCTCTCTCTCTCCCACTTTCTAAAATAAAATTTTTAAAAATCTTTTTAAAAATCCGCCCAATTTTTAAATGGCCTTAATTGCACTTCCTTTTCTGTGGCAGACAAAATAATAAATAAAAATTGTTCTCATTTACGTTGAATTGCTATGAGACCTTATTGGTGATATGATCAATATTACATGGGTCCTCTAAATAATCGAAATCTCATTGACTATAAATTTCCTCTAAAGAAATTATCCTTGGCTTTAGTCATTTATTCAGCAAAAATGATGGTAAAATTTTTTTAAAAGACTTTTTCTAGTCCTAAGTTTTCATTTTCTGTATTTTAAGGATGCACTATTACAAGTGTAAAATCCTTTCTTATAAAAGTAGAGAATCCTAAGCTTTTACTCAAAAACATGTCTAGTTTTCTTCTCTAGTTCTTCAGAATACAAATAAGAAAAATTATATAAATTAGACTTTTCACTATTTGTGGCTAAAACTTTATTTCTTTGGCTAGAATGATAATCACCATAATATTTTACTAATGACTAACTGAATTTGAGAAATCCATCACTACATTACTTTTTATACATCTAAGTACTCAATAGGAAGATCTTATGAGGACTTGTAAGTTTGGTCCATGTATTTGTCTTACCAGTTACACTCACAGTGTGAACACTCAGGAGATGTTGAATATTTTTCCGAGATAGCTTTTCTATTTCAGGGTAGCCCAAGAATTAACAGTGGAAATTAAAATCAAACATGGGGAGGGAAAACTTGCGTTTTAAAAACTTTTACCTGTATTTGCTGAAGCAACCTGAAAAGGAAAGTTTACAAAAATTAGAACCATGAAGAAAAATACCACTTGGGGAAATGCAAAACATAAATCGGAACAGTAATAAGTGTATCACAACATTTTCATTCGTAATGTGAGCAATATCTGAATCCATACAGAGCATTTATTTGCACAAATTATTTCCCAAACTCAAATCTACCCCAAAGGAATCCTAAATAGAATTTAGAGGCTGGAAACAGATCACATTACTATTTCATTTTTCTCCCTGAATCTGCCTATTGAACTAAGTCAGTAGCTGTTGACAGATTTTTCAGAAATCTTTGTTCTTAAAATATAATGATAATCTTGTTTTCTTTCTCTAGTAAATTGCATTAAATTTCAAACATGCAAGCATATACAATCTTGGTATGGTCCAAAACTATTTTGTTTTCTATCTCCCCACCCACTAATCTCTCAAAAAGAGAGAGACAGAGACAGAGAGAGAGATAATAAATGTCTTTGTTCCCCCCTAAATAGTTGCAGGTGGGTTGGAATTGTGAACTCACCATTTTAAGACAGATAAGGCTGAATCCAATGAAAGACAAACATTTCTTGGGTCTGCCAGCCATCCTGGTGAATATAAGACTCACATGGCACACAGCAGAGTGATCAGGGTCCTCTTTGGTCCCCAGGAGGGCAGCACTGCCGGTGGCTGGGCTGTTGGGCAGCAACGTTAGGAGCAGATTCTGGGAAGTAGCTCCTCCCCTTTAGTGCGAGCAGACTCGTAACTGGGGGCACCTGGAGGCTGGCAGGGACAGGTGTTTCGAAGACTGAAAAAAAGAAGAGTTGAAAAACCACACCAAACTGGCCAAAAAACTACTGTAATCTGTGTTCCGAGGTATATGTAGAATGTTCTCTTTTTCTTTAAAAGACTTTTTTTTTTTAAGCTTTTTTTAAAGTAATTGCTACACCCAACTTGGGTCTCGAACTCACAAACCCAAGATCAAGAGTCGCATGCCCTTCCGACTGAGCCAGCCAGGTGCCCCTAAAAATTTTTTTTCTAAATAAAATTTTACAAAGCTGTATAGAAAACTATTGATATAAGGGAATGATCATCTTAAACTGGGGGATCCTGACCGGTTTTATTCATTCTTTTTCATCTTTATTTGTTGTTCTTATTGTGGTTTTTGCAATACAAAGTGATCAGTTCTGCTGTCAGGAGCAATTTGCTGCAAAGCTTCAATATCTAGGATGAAAGGTCAGGGGCCTGAGGGGCAGAAGAATCGGGGAGATGTTGTTTAAGGGTATAAACTTACAGGGCGCCTGGGTGTCTCAGTCGGTTAAGTGTCCAATTCTTGGTTTCGGCTCAGGTCATGATCTCAACCTAGGTTCGAGCCCCACGTGCTGACAATGCAGAGCCTACTTGGAATTCTCTCTCTCTCTCTCTCTCTCTCTCTCTCTCTCTGTCCCTCCTCTGCTTTCTCTCTCTCTCTCTCTAAATAAATAAATAAACATAAAAAAAGGATATAAACTTAATAGTGTTGGAAATATAATGGACAATATAGTGATTATAGTCAATAATATTGTATTAAAGAACTTCGAAGTTGCTAAATCTTAATTGTTCATAACGCATACAACAATGATGAGTGTATGATGTGATAGAGGTGTTAACTAATGCTATCATAGTAATCATATTGCCATATATTAATGTACCAAACCAACACATCGTACACCTCAAACTTACACAACGTTATATGTCAATCATATCTTTAAAAAAGTGGAGGGGGGTACCTGGGTGGCTCAGTTAGTTGAACACCTGACTTCAGCACAGGTCATGACCTCGCGGTTCGTGAGTTCAAGCCCCACATCAGGCCCACTCCTGTCGGCGCAAAACCAGCTTAGGATCCTCTCTAGCCCCTCTCTCTGCCTCTCCCCTGATTGTATTCTCCCCCCAAATAAATAAATAAATAAATAAATAAAAAGATGGAAGGGCAGGAGGATGTCCCTGTGCAGAGAAAGATACCCTGAATGAATACCATTCATGTATCCACAGCACCACCCTGTAGTTCCAGCACTTCTTATTTCCAGAGCCATCATCTAGTTCAAACTCTTGATAAGCATTTAATCCAAACACTGTAATATTCAATTCTAATAATAAAAAATATGCAAATGAGTAATAAACATTGTTAATTGACTCGTATGGAATCACACAAGTATTAAATGGTGGATCTGAGGCTAAAACTCATCGCTCTGACATCTGCTTCTGTCCAAAATAGAGTAAAATGGAGTGGATTTACCACCCCCAACTTCAGCTTATTATGAAACCACAATAATTAAGACAGGATTAAATAATTACAAGGATTGGCATCAAATCAGATACGTCAATGGAACAAAATAGATCAATAGTACAGTGTAGAGAGTCCAAAAATAGATCCACACATGGATAGGCAATTAATTTTCAACAAAGGCAAAAAGGCAATCCAAGAGAGAAAGGGTAGTCTTTTCAATAAACGATACTGGAATGATTAAATAACCATACGCAAAAAACATTACATTTGATCCATACCTTACACCACATAAAAAATTACTCAAAATGGATTATGGACCTAAATATAACACCTAAAACTGTAACACTTCTAGAAGAAAAAAAGAAAAGAAAAATCTTTGTGACCATAGATTAGGCAAAGATTTGTTAGATACCACACTGAAAGCATGATCCATTTAAAAAATTGATAAATAGGACTTCATAAAATCAAGTAGTTCTGCACTATTAAGAGAATAAAAAGACAAACCACAGACTGGGGGGAAATATTTGCAAATCACATATTTAATTTTTAATTAAAACGTTAAAAAAATGTATATGTATGTATGTATATACTCTCAAAACCTAATAAGAAAACTAACAACTCAATAAAAAAAATGAGCAGGGCACCTGGGTGGCTCAGTTGGTTAAGTGTTCGGCTCTTGATTTTGGCTCAGGTCGTGATCTCACGGTGGTGAGATCGAGCCCCACATTGGGCCCTGTGTTGACAGCATGAGGAACCTGCTTGGGATTCTCTCTCTCCCTCTCCTTCTGCTCCTCCCTCCCTCATGCCGTCTCTGTCTCTCTCAAAGGAAATAAACTTTTAAAAAATTAAAAGAAAAGAAAAAGTAAAGCATATGTCCATACAAAAACTTCCACACAAATATTCAAAGTAGCATTGGGGTGAGGGGCACCTAGGTGGCTCAGTTGGTTAAGCATCCGATTTCAGCTCAGGTCATGATCTCACAGCTCGTCAAACCCCACATCGGGCTCTGTGCTGACAGCTCAGATCCTGGAGCCTGCTTCGGATTCTGTGTCTCCCTCTCTCTCTGTCCCTCCCCCACTCATGCTCTCTCTCTCTCTCTCTCTCTCTCTCTCTCTCCTTCAAAACTAAATAAAAATTAACAAACAAGCATTATTTTTTTTGGCTATTGTTTTTATTGCTCATGTTTATCACTAAACTTTTGGGGGAAAAAATCCAAATAAATAGAAAATAAAAAGAAAGGGAAAATACATAACCCTGGATTGCTTTTTAATTTCTCTCCTTTATGTATATTTTGTTGTTATTGTCATAATTTCATATACAGAAAATGCTTGTTTTTTGTGCTTGACAGTGACAATACAATAATAGACATTAGTATGTTCTGTGAACATCTTTCTACAACATTAATTACATGCCTATATTATCATTCTTTAGTGCTAATTATAATTTATGTACCAAATGCTACATTATAGGAGTTTAAGATGCTCCCAGGTTTATTTTGCTCTTATAAACAAGCTGGCAATAAACAACAGATAGAAACTTGGAACTCAGTGTAGATGCTCAGCTATAAGAATCTCAAATAGAATTTTCACGCGGCAGTACATGAGAAGTGCTGTCTCACAGATGTCATGAGTTGGAGAAAGAACAGTGGGCTGTGTGTTTAGAAGAATTGTAGAGAAGGGTTTGGAGCTGAGCCTAGGAGATAGTTGGGGTTTGTTTTGTTTGAAAGTAAAGGAAGAGCATTTCGTGAGGGGAAAAACTGTATGATTCCTTTTTATTTATGAAACAATAGCTCCTCTAAAACATTAAAAAATTTTTTTAAAAAAAGAAAGAAAGAGGAGCAGTGCCTGGGTTGCTCAGTCAGTTGAGTATCTGACTTTGGCTCAGGTCATGATCTCATGGTTTGTGGGTTCAAGCCCTGCGTCGGGCTCTGTGCTGACAGCTAGGAGCCTGGAGCCTGCTTCAGATTCTGTGTCTCCCTATTCTTTGTCCCTCCCCTGCTCCACTCTGTCTCTCTCTCTCTCTCTCTGTCTCTCAGAAAGAAATAAAACATTAAAAAAAAAATCTAGCTCCTCTAACAATGATGCATGACCCTGCAAAGGTTTGTTTGTTTGTTTTTTTGAAAATTGCCATCCAGTTCTATTAATCTGAGAGTGGATCTTTTTATATGTGTCCCATCTTACCAGAAACCTGGGATTGTTCTAATTCCTGTTTAAATGAGCTCATACATCAAGCAGAAAGCTTTTATTACAAGACAGTTCATAGTTTTCCAGCAGGTATAAGTTCTCCTGGAGTTACCAGAATTTCTTTTCTCTTTTTGTAAACTTAATTTCAAAGATACCAACATTTTCTTTCTTAAAGAGGCCAGTGAACTATTTAAGGTTAATAGGAATCTTAATTTTGAAAGTTTTTAGTTTTTTTTTTTAACGAATCTGGCTGTGGCATAATTGAACCCATGTTTTTGCCACTGTGAAAACTTGAGAGTTGAAAAAGTTTCCAATGTTTAGAGATAAGTTGCGAAAAGTATGTCCCTTAGTGTTTATTTGATGCACACCATAAGTGGCTACTAGGATACAGGTATTCCCTGAATATGACTAAGACATGGTATTGCTTCATACTGAAACATAAAAAAACCTTTTCCCATGAATGATGAAACATGGAATACTACTCAGCAATAAGAAGGAATAATAAATAAACTATTGATACACGCAGCAACTTGGATGAACTTCAGCAAAATTATGCTGAGTGAAGAGCCGAGTTATATCTCAATAAAGTTGTTTAAAAAAGCAGTCTTGGGGGCGCCTGGATGGCTCAGTCAGTTGAGCGTCCAACATCGGCTCAGGTCATGATCTCGCGGTCTGTGAGTTCAAGCCCTTTGTCGGGGTCTGTGCTGAAAGCTTGGAGCCTGGAGCCTGCTTCGAATTCTGCGTCTCCCTCTTCTTCTGCCCTTCCCCTACTCATGCTCTGTCTCTCTCTGTCTCAGAAATAAATAAACATTAAAAAAAATTTTTTTTACAAAAAAGCAGTCCAGGGAGCACCTAGGGTGCCTGTCTCCCTCTCCCTCTGCCCCTCCCCCACTTGCATTCTCTCTATCTCTCTCTCTCTCTCAAAAATAAAAACACTAAAAAAAAAAAAAAAAAAAAAAAAAAAAAAAACCAGTCTAACTCTAACACTCTGAGATCCTTCCCCTAAACTACTCTGCCTTCTACAAGTTGGCTACTTTGAATTCAAGGCATTTTTTTTTTTGTGCATTCAACAAGGATATATTGATTACTTACTGTATACCAAGATCTATTCTAGACCCTGGGGATATAAACATTAACAAGCCAAAGCCCTATACTCATGGAGCATACACTCTAGTAGGAAAAGACCAAAATAGGCAGCTAAAGTAATAAATGTCTAATATTTTGGTTGTTGCCAAATGTTATGAAGAAAAATAAAGCAGAGCAACAAGAAAGAATATTGAGGTGTAGAGTTTATTTACTGTGGTCAGGGAAGACTTCTCTGACAATGAGGCGCTGGAGCAGAGCCTCTGGGAAGTGAGGATGAGCCCTTCGGAAACCTAGGAAAAGAGTATGCCAGGCAGAGGGCAAAAGAAGGGCAAAGGACCTGAGGAGCAGGAGCGCTAGGCTACAGCAAAGCGAGCACTCATCCCTCTGGCTGTAGGGAGTGTTTGTGATCACGGCTCAGGCTCAGTCTCTCAGACTTGCCCTTGGCAAAAAAAGTCAAAGTCACACCCTCTTCTGGGGCAGCCACATCCAATGAACTGGGAGATGAAGGAAGAGAAGTGCCCCTTGCCTGAATTCAGGACATATCTGGAGGGGAGACGGGAACGGAGCACTCCGGCATCCCCCAGGGCTGGGCGAGGGTGAGGTTGTAAGGGCACTAGCTCTCAGGTTCACATGAGCCCCGGGTTCCGGAGGTTTATGGTCATGAGTTTAAGAGACGCCAGTCAGCATGATCGTAAATTTTCTCCAGTCATGTCCAGCCACTGGTGCTCAGTAACAGAGAAGGCTGAGGGTTGTATCCAACTAGGACTAGGAAATACCTAGGCAAGTATGATGGAGAGAGACTGCAGGAAGGGAAAGGAGGGCGTTTATGAGGAAATGACGCATGATATCAGACTGTGGCAGCCAAGGAAGTGAGGCTGAAGGGGGTGCCGTGGAGAGTGAAGAGCTGGCAGGGACAACAGATAGGAGGCCCCAGTGGAGTCAAAGAATTGTTGGCAAGGGTATTAGAGGAAAGCAAGGAGAAAATTTGGGCGTTGGTAATTAGAGAATGGGATGTTTGAAATGGAAGCTGCGGAGAAATTTCAGTTACGGATAATGGCCAGTTCTTGGATGCAAACGTTGGAATCGGCAGCTGAGGTCGGGTGGAGGGAAAAACCACTGGTGGCCAGGAGATCAAGAAATTGAGAGTCCTGAGTGTTGGAAACATTGGTCAGTGGATACTGGAATCACTAAGAATCGTGGCAGGAGTAGTGAGGAAAGAGGTATCGAGACACACGTTAGACCATAAGTGTTAAAATTCTAGGGGAGTATCTCTCAACGTCTGTGGATGACACAAGCTGAGGGATAGTGGATGGTAGAATCTGATGACATGAACTTGAGAGAAGCTAGGAGGTTCCAAGAGGGAGAAACGGTATCTGGAGGTACAATGATTTTATGTTACCAAACTGGGTTCTGGCTAATGTCAACTTCTTGATTGTTGTTGAAATGGGTTATGAGTGTTACTGCTGAACACTCCACTGGTAAACAATGCCAATAAAGCCATTGTTTTGTAACATAAATGTACTTTAAAACTTCACATTTCTAAATTTGCCAACTGTCTGTAATTCTCCTTTCAGGGCCAGAATTCTGCAAAGCAGTACATGCTGGAGTTTAGGTCCTGAGGAGTATGGAGCCAGGACATCTAGAGGGGGAATGGCTACAAGAGGGAGTCTGTTTAAACATTCTCAGTGTACCAGTTGGGTAATGCTAGGAAAATTAAATTAGCCAATAATCCAAAGGCCTGGAGAGGAGCTGAAAATAAAAAATAAAGACAAAAGTCTGGAATGAAAGAGAGAAAATGTTAGGATTCTGCATATCAAAAGACATCAGCTTTCTTGCCCATAATACCTGTGTCTATGCCTCCTGACATCTGACCTCCTTTGTGGAGCTAATGTTACATATTTTAGGCTTTGTTACTTGGTATATAATTTCAGATATAACAACTGTAATGTCAGGATCATGCTTTTCTGAGAGTGACAAAAAAAAACATATAAAGAAAGTAGCTTAAACAGAAGTTTCTTTAAAAAAAAATTTTTTTTTTAATTTTATTTTAGAGACAACGCATGAGTGGGGCAGGGGCAGAGGGAGAGAAAATCTTTTTTTTTTTTTTTTTCCTTTTCTTAGAGAGAGAAAGTGTGTGACATGGGGCTCCATTTTAGGATTGTAAGGTCATAACCTGAGTGGAAATTAAGAGTCAGATGTTTAACGTTTTTATTTATTTATTTATTTGTTTGTTTGTTTATTTATTTATTATTTAATGTTTATTTATTTATTTAGAGAGAGAGAGAACATGCTTAGTAGCAGGGGAGGGGCAAAGAGAGAGAGAGAATTCCAAGCAGGTCCCATACTGTTTGTGTGGAACCCAATGTAGGGCTCGAACCCACAAACCTAGAGATCATGATTTGAGCCAAAATTAAGAGAAGGATGCTTAACCAACTGAGCCACTCAGGTGCCCCGACAAGTTTCTTTCTGATATAAAATAGTGGAGGCAGAGCATTGAGAGCTGGTATGGCAATTCTGTTTCATGGGGGTCTACCAGACCCAGGATCCTTTCAGTTTTTTAGTTTACCATTCTGAGGATGAAGTCTTCCTTTTCTTGGTCCAAACTAAAGTTCCAGTTATCATATCAAAATTCTAAGCAGCAAGGGGCGCCTGGGTGGCGCAGTCGGTTAAGCGTCCGACTTCAGCCAGGTCACGATCTCGCGGTCCGTGAGTTCGAGCCCCGCGTCAGGCTCTGGGCTGATGGCTTGGAGCCTGTTTCCGATTCTGTGTCTCCCTCTCTCTCTGCCCCTCCCCCGTTCATGCTCTGTCTCTCTCTGTCCCCAAAATAAATAAAAAACGTTGAAAAAAATTTTTAAAAAAAAATAAAAAATAAAAAAAAAATTCTAAGCAGCAAAATTCAGTAAAGGGGGAGAGGAAAAAAGATGAACTTTATGCCAACAAGCTCTTAAGGAAGGTTCCTGCTGCCATTTACATCCCATTGGGCAGAAAGTTGGTTTCATGGCTATATCAAACTGAAAGAAGAAAAAGGCGTACACAGTCAAAAAATTCTATCACTGTGGAAAAAGGAAGAATGGATATGGGACATTTGGCAGTCTGTGCCACACGAATGTAGAAGTATAAGTCTAGGGCAGAATTTACAACATTTAACCAAAGAATAAAAAGTGAGAGAGGTAAGGAGGAAAACAGGATAGATGTGACTGCAGCTAATGTTGTCATTTGAGGGAGAGAGGACAGCAAGTTGAGGGATTTTTTTTTTTTTTAATCTGATAGTCTCTGTAGATGAAGGGAGAATGAGTATGGAGGTGGAGAAGGGGACTTAAGAAACTAGTGAGGATTCCAAAGAAGACCTCCAGATGGCCAACCGACACATGAAGAGATGCTCAACATCACTCATCATCAGGGAAATGCAAATCAAAACCACAATGAGATACCACCTTATACCTGTCAGAATGGCTAACATTAACAACTCAGGCAACAATGGATGTTAGCCAGGATGCGGAGAAAGAGGATCTCTTTTGCATCATTGGTGGGAATGCAAGCTGGTGCAGCTGCTCTGGAAAACAGTATGGAGGTTCCTCAAAAAACTAAAAATAGAACTACCCTATGAACCCAGCAACTGCACTACTAGGCATTTATCCAAGGGATACAGGTGTGCTGTTTCGAAGGGACACATGCACCCTCATGTTTATAGCAGCACTATCAACAATAGCCAAAGTACAGAAAGAGCCCAAATGTCCATCGATGGATGAATGGATAAAGAAGATGTGGTATATATATAATGGAATATTACTCAGCAATCAAAAAGAATGAAATCTTGCAATTTGCAACTATGTGGATGGTATTATGCTAGGCAAAATTAGTCAGTCAGAGAAAGACAAGTATCATATGACTTCACTCATGTGAGGACTTTAAGATACTAAACAGATGAACATAAGGGAAGGGAAGCAAAAATAATATAAAAACAGAGAGGGGGACAAAAACAGAAGAGACTCTTAAATATGGAGAACAAACTGAGGGTTCCTGGAGGGGTTGTGGGAGGGGGGAAGGGCTAAATGGGTGAGGGGCATTAAGGACTCTACTCCTGAAATCATTGTTGCACTATATGCTAACTAACTTGGATGTAAATTAAAAAACAATAATTTCAAAATTTTTAAAAAAGAAACTAGTGAAGATTTGAAATAGACTATAGGAGAAATTAAAAAGTTGTTTCATGATATAGAAGGGACATGGAGTAGGATTAATCGTCCAGGAAAAAACTGGACACTGTGAGATTTACAGTGGCCCTAGTTCATACTTCATTTTCCGTCATACCTATATATCCCCCTTCTGCCCCCGGGCAGACAATTTCTACCAAGGAAAAGCAATTGCACTTAGAGCTGCTTTGTTGACTTCTTTGCCAAGTCCAATCAAGAAGATGATATTTTCTTACTGGTGCCAAGCACAGATAAGAATTAAATGTCAAGGAAATGTCAGGTAGACATCCACTGATCAGGGATCTCTGATGGTTATGATAAAAGAAACCAGAGTTAGGCTTGTGGGTTCCAAGGTAGAGAAACTCAGGCCATCTTAAGGGGAAAAGAATTTGCAAGGATAGCCAATGACCAGACCAAAAAAAAAAGAAAAAACAAAATCCAACTGGAGTCTGCAGGAAGTAAGGGTGCTTCAGGGTATTTAGTGTGCCATCTTTTTCATTTCATCCTCATATAACAACTACACAAGTCTTATCCATTCTTCTAAGGATTGGACAATTCTTAGTTCTCAGTCAAAATTCTGTAAGGAGTCAGTCTGATTCACTTAAAAACTTCGCAGCAAACTTAATGGGCTGAGCCCCTTATACTAGGGGTTATCAACCAACCTAATGAATGAGGTGGGCACCCTTATGACTGTTATCTTATTCCATTGTATCATTCAGGGTCCAGTCCAAAAAGGAGACACGGGAATTTGAACTGGGAAAGTGTGATATAGAGAACTAGTACCTAGTAACAGGGGATTAATTAGTAAGGGTAAGGAGAGCTCATGAATACAGCAGTAGTGGGTATAGGAGCAGCCGATATGTCTAGGGCTGAGTCAAGTGACCCAAGTAAGGAACAAATTTGGAACAGTTTCCCTTGCAAGACTGAGAGTCTGACTTTGTTGGAGAGGGCGTGGCTGTGACCCACTGTTTGCTACTGAAGCCCAGGGCTGGAGAGGAGAGGGTGTCAACAAAACTAGTTCAGAGGCAACCCACTGGGCTGTCACTGAGACTTGCTGCAAGTGGCCCACTTAAGATTTGCTGGGAAGCTGGTGGGGGGACCAGTGCACTCGCTGGGAAACGCCCTCCCACGAGGTGCCACTGGCCCCCACACACTGCCGAAGCAAGAACACACAACCAGGATGAGAAGCTTTTCTTCTGCAGCATCCCTCTAGTATCCTCTACCGACAAGTTTAGTACTGTGCTAGCAGGCAAAAAGAAATGTTTGGAGCGCTGAGCCCCGGTATCACCAAGCAAAGAGAGATTCAGGAACTGAGAAGAAATAAACTGGTAACTGGTACAACCACAAATCCGTGCAGTTCCTGCACAAGGCTCAGCATAACTCAACTTCCCAGAACGGGGGTCAGACAGAGCATTTCATTCAGGAAGGAATGCTCACTGACCCAGTAGCTGGACTGGCTGATTGAGTCCAGCATTTAAGAAATGTCATCTATTTACTATTATTAAGGACACTGGTGACTTCAGAATTTTTTAAAAAATATAATTTATTGTCAAGTTAGCTAACATACAGCATATACAGTGTGCTCTTGGTTTTGGGGGTAGATTCCTGTGATTCGTCGCTTACATACAACACCCAGTGCTCATCCCAACAAGTGCCCTCCTCAATGCCCATCTCCCATTTTCCCCTCCCCCCACTTCAACCCTCAGTTTGTTCTCTGTATTTAAGAGTCTCTGTTTGACTCCCCCTCTGAAACTATTTTCCCCCTTCCCTTCCCCAATGGTCTTCTATTAAGTTTCTCAAGTTCCACATATGAGTGAAAACATTTATCTGTGACTTCAGAATTTCTGAATAGGAGGAAAGTAGAGCGGGCAAGAGAACTTCTCTTGCATTTGCTCAGCAAGCATGTTTTCTCACTTTAATTATATATTTACTAGGGATGTTGGGAGGCCAGGACTGGTGGAATTTGTGGGGGAGCCACTAAATTCAGGGACCCAATGGAGAAATAATTCAGCTTCAGAATGGCCAGAACAAGTACTGACCAAGGAAAACTAGCTTTAGACTAGTGGATTTTTGGTATTTGTACGTCAGGGAAGCTTAAGTGAAGATTTCCTTGTGATGGCTTTTCTTTTCCTGGTACTTGTGATTAAAAAAAGAAAAAAACAAAACTTCATGGTTTGTGTATACGAAATGCTTTAAGGTCAACTGTTCAATTTGAACAAATAGAACTCATTCTTTCAACAGGCTGAAAAGACAACCTTCCCTAACCCGAATACTCCACCTGTGCAACAGAAATTTGACTATGAATGCTCTGAGCAACAATGGATTTTAAGTTGGCTATGAGAATAACATTTTTTTTAATGCATGCTGTCATGCTTCCAACAGTAACAAATGCCAGTGATCCTAAAATGAAAAAATGCCACTTCGATAGTATTCACAAAGCACTGTAAGATCTCATAGGATGCAGTGAAGGAATTTCAGAGACTGAGACTATCAGGAAAAGTGTTTCCTTCTCCATAAAAATACACTCTTCCTGTAATTGGATTACTCAAGGCTGACTTCATCATTTCCATGATGGAATCAGATTGGGACCAGAACCAATTTAAAGTCCATTAACTGGTCAACAGAACCAGTGAGAACTGGCCAACTAAGTCAGTTGTGTAATCAAGGCTGCACATTGGAATCAGTTGAAAATATAAACTGATGTCTGGGCTCATCCCTGCCCAAATTAAAAACTATTTATATTCATATTTGACAACTCTTTGGGGGAGTACCATTAGCTTTTTTCCGTTTCACCTTTTAAGTAACAAAACAACCCCAAAGCTATTGCCTTTGGTAGACTCTCAGGAATTTAAACTTACTATTCCTTCCCAACTACTGTTCACCTAATCACAGTTTTTTTAAAAAAGAAAACATCACAAAAGCCCTGGGGCAATTTAGTTCTTGTGAAATTACAAGCAAGTTTTAAGAGTACTTTTATTTTTGTAGACAGGATTTGTAGCTTTCATTATATTCCTAAAAAGGAACCCATAACTCAAAGGCTAAGAACCATTGCCTTAAAGGGGCAGCGCCTGGGTGGCTTAACAGGTTGTCGAACTCTTGGTTTTGGCTCTGTGCTGCGGGTGTGGAACCTGCTTGGGATTCTCTCTGCCCCTCCCCAACTCATGCACATTTTTCTCTCCAAACAAAACAAAACAAAAAACAAAAACAAAAACCAAACCCTCTCCCCAAACCACACTGCCTTAGAGGAGCTAAGGCACTAAACCCACCAAACATTATAAACTGATCATCAAAATGAAAATTTTACATTCAAATTTCAAGATTGAGAATATACTAGCCCATGTATAGTATTTAATTGCAAATGGAACATTAGAAAACAGGTGAAAGACGTTAATACATGAAAAGGTAAAATCATTTCAGTAAGCTGAGAACACTGGATGGAAGCTATTTATAATTCTATCAAAAGCTTTTCAAGTTTGCTCATGTTCCAAGAAATAATTCAGAAGGGCACCTGGGTGGCTCAGTCCGTTAAGCATCAAACTTTGGCTCAGGTCATGATCTCACAGCCCGTGGGTTCAAGCCCCACGTTGGGCTCTGTGCTGACAGCTCAGAGCCTGGAGCCTGTTTTAGATTCTGTGTCTCCCTCTCTCTGCCCCTCCCCTGCTCACATGCTCTAAAAAATAAATATTAAAAAAATAAAAATTTTGAGAGGTCTTTTTCACAGCCATTTTCCCCCAGTGTTTCAGGAAGCCTCTCTCCAAATTAAATCATATTTGGCAGCAATTAGTATTAACATGTTCCACCACTTATCAAAGTGTTCAAGAGCAAACTTAACATTAAAAATCATATGAAATCAAATACAGCTTGATAGTACTTTTATCTCTATCTGAAATAAATTCTTCCCACATTTTACCTAAAATACAAGGTTAAATTAGTATTTCAGGAGGAACTATATTCAGGAGTAGCACCATAATTTAGGTATGCTAAAAATATTTTCAATGTACATCTCCTTTCATTACTTGAAAATACTTTTTTAATTTCTATGTCATGCCAATTTACTTGAAGCTCAATTGAAAAGGCATGACTGAACTTATTTAAAAGAAAAAAGCATAGCATTTTTCAGAAAGGAATTCCTTCATTTAATGAGATTTTTCTGGAGTTAGGTAGGTACAAATGTTAAGCCGCTACATAAAGGGACTTGTTTGTACATTGAAATGTACTTGTTTGCCCCATTTAACACTTTTGCAAGGTGGCTTCTGAGTGCCCATCAAGCTGGCCAATATGAACAGTGAGATAAAACATGTTAATATGGTATACACTCACTTTGTCTTGGCACTGACTGAACAAATCACCTTGCACCTCCATTTCTTGTTCTAAGAAAAACTAGATGAGTTAATCTTATAAAAGTTACTTCAAGTCCAAATTTTAAAGGATTCTAATATGTGATCCAAGTGCAAAGTATCTCAATAAGCACCTCTGACGTGAAAACTAAGTAATCCTCCAATCCAAAGAACCACCTAGTGACACAGAGAACACCCAATGACAAAGGGAACCGCTGTTATTTAGACCTAGTAAGGGTTACTATCAGGTATGTCCAATTCTAGTCTACACGTTTAAAATTCACTGGTCATCTGGGCACTGAGATAGATATCTAACCCTCTACACAAAATGGGACTCTTAACACTGTTTCAATTTCCACAACAAAAATACTTAAAAAAATGCTGACAAGTGGGGCGAAAGCCAACACCCAGAATAAAGGATTTAATCCAGTATTTATTCCACACTCATGATCGTTCTCTGTAATCAGAATACAAGTCATAAGAACAATCTATCAAATAGTTTGTTGATAATCTTAAATAATGCAGCATAGCATTACTTTTAATACTTCTCTGTTCTAGATTAAGTTTAAAAACTCAAACAGCAATCTTCATTATCAATAAAAAAAGTTTTGAATTTTAAAAAAAGGACACTATATCAAGCGGTTTCATAATTTAAGTATTTCCCATTTATAAAAATGCTTTGGAAGCTTCAGGCTTGAATCTATTTCTCTACTCATCTGCCCCACCCTCTCCCAATTTCACGTTAGTACAGGGTTGCTGCAAGAATGCTAGGCTTTAGACATTATTTTTCTCCTTTAATATAGTACTTTAAAATCTGATAAATTCAAGAAAAAAAGATTACATGTCATGAATTTTTTCAAATAAAAAAGGAAAGCTAAGTGAATAAACTTTAGGCATACTAACAGTGTCCCTTTGAGGTAGAATGCTAAAAGGACTTTTGATCAAATCACAGCCTAATTGAAACCTCTGCATCAGAAACGAACTTGTCATGAATCTCTCTAAAGTTAACTGTGGAGAATATTAAGTGTAACATAGTAACAAGAGCCTTCCAAGATAATATACAGTGGACAAGAATGTTAATCCTACAACTGCTGCCTTCATGAACACTGAAAGCACAAAATTCTCCTATAAAAGACATCCAAGATCCATTCTCAAAGTCTTTAGCATTCTATTATGAAAAGCACAGCCATGCTAACTTCAGTACACAAACCATAATCCCACACCTACAAAACAAAAATAGAATTAGTGGCAGTTTATTGCCTTATACAAATTTAACCAACATGGCAACCATGCCAAAGGAATTAAAACATTTTCAGGACATATGTACAGACTGTACATCTCAAAAACAATTAAACAATAAAAATGCAAGAACAATCTGTGCATCATGTATCAAACTCAACAATTGGGTGAAAACATCAATGCAATAAATGGGATTACAAAGGCACTTCCCTACACAAAAGAGGAAATGAAAATGCAGCCTACAGGGAGCTTGAAGAGTGCGTAACTACTGCACAATCTCAACTCGGGAGGAAGAAAAAGAAAGCAGATTTAATCAAACATTTATAGGATTCAATGTGATCCACTTTTACAAAAAAATTTTCACACAGTCTCGTCTTTGTTTTTATGTTGTTTTTCTTGGCTCTCTGGTTCTATACTTTGGCTCCTTCGACGATCATGTTTGTCAGACTGGTCCTTACTATCACTGTGATCTCGTTTGTGGGAACGTTCTTTGCTTCTGCTACGCTTTCTAGATTTTTCTTTGCTGGGGCTATGTTCCCGTTTTCTTGATTTTTCAACACTGTCAGTTCTTCCTTGACTGCCACTTCTACTTCGTTTATTTGATTTTTCTTTACTTTCATTTTTATGTTTACTTGATTTCTCTTTGCTTCTGCTTCTGCTTCGTTTCCCTGCATTTCTACTTCTACTCCTACTTCTGTGTTTCCTTTCTCTGCTTCTACTCCTACTGTGTTTTTTCTCCTTTTTGGAATCCTTTTTGTCATCTCTGTGCCGCCTATCATCTTTATCTTCTTTGTGTTTCTTCTCTTCTACCTCACCTCTACTTCTCCTTTCCTTGGACCGTTCTCTCGATCGCTCTCTCTCCTTTTCTCGGTCATTGCCTCTTTCCTTATCATAGTCACGATCTCGTCTTCTACCTCTCTCATTTTCTTTCTCTCTTTCCCGATCCCTGTCCCTTCGGTCCCCTTTCCTATCCCGACTTCGACTACGAGTTCTATGCCTTTCCCTGCTTCTGCTACTCCGCCTGCGTTCTAATCCCCGATCGATACTTCGGGATCTTCGCCTTTCTTTCTCCCTTTCTTTGGCTTCACGCTCTAGTCGCTGGCGTTCTTTCTCTCTTTCTAATTCTCGGTCAAAACTAGAAGACCCATGGCCCTCTCGATGATGACTTCTACTTCTTGACCTTCTTGGGGACCTCCGTGGACTCAGTGATCTCCTTGGAGACCTAATATTTAAAAAAGGAAAGAAAAACATTTCAATGAATAAAACATATCCTAAAACTTTAACTTTCATCAGTGTTATTTATTTATATCCCCAGACTTACACAAACACGTTAGGAACAATTAAAGGCCTTGAAAGGCAGAAAATGACCTTTTGGGGTTAAAAGTGACAAACGCATAAAATGAACAGCATAAAAGCTGACTAACATGAACAGCATAAAATTTCCTACGAATTTGCCACTGATTTCCAAGGACCTTTGTATAAAGCCTATTTTTAAAGTAATTCAAGGAGTTACATTACCTCGAACGCCTGCGTTCAACATGTCTGTCTATTTCCTCAGCACCTTCCTTCCCATCTTTTTTGATTTTTCTAGGCCGAGTTTTAATCTGTTGATCAATATTCTTCTGAACTGGAACTGGAATTCTTGGAAACAGGGTAGAAAACCACTCCAGCTTTGTGAGAAAAGACCGTAGCATTTCTCCAATGGTCATTACACAGCCTCCACCAGCCTTCACATCTAGGTCCTACAAAAACACAAAAGATACCCTAGCCGTCAAAAAAAAAAAATAATTTCAATACATATGTGAATACTATAAAAATATTACCATCTTTGGAATCTCAAATACAAAAAATTCTAACAGAAAAATTTTAATTTGTGTACCCTACTAATCTGGCAATGAACGATACAGAGAAATATTTGGGCTTAGTGTGTGCATGCAGGTGAGAACAAATCCTGCAGCCTCGTGGGCATAAAGAGCACTGAGCTCACTCAGTTAAAAGGAGTATGAAACAGCCCCTTAGATTACTAAACTCTGTGGAACAATAAACTTAAACTAATATTCCACATACCTACTAAGTACGTATTTCTTTCTGTGGACACGTCTGCACACATCATTCCTAGCACTGTAGCCTAACTACACGTATGAACTACTTCAGACAATCATGTCTAAAGATATCTTTTAACAGCTCTAATATAAAATGAAGCCCTAATAAAACTGGAAGCAATAGCAAACCAACTGCCATGAAGCAGTGAGGTTTCTAATTTAGAGTTATGTAGAAAATAAATAAATGAACAAATAATTGGAAACGCATAATCCATGATGACCATTGTCTCTGAAAAGGGTCATTACCGCATGAAGGCCTTCTTGCTATGCCCTCTCACAGCTCAGGACATGTTAGTCAGCTATTGTCAGTCCCAAACCTATAGTGCAAGCACACAAGGAAAGTGAGATTTGTTATCTAAACAGGAAAACAAGAGCTAAAGGTAAAACTGCTTGCACTCACACACATTTAAGTGTTCAGATATA
The DNA here is from genome assembly GCF_023721935.1 of Panthera uncia. NCBI lineage: Eukaryota > Metazoa > Chordata > Mammalia > Carnivora > Felidae > Panthera > Panthera uncia. The sequence goes on from NW_026057585.1 coordinate 13,779,626, forward strand.
CAGTATTTCCAAATATAATCGCTGCAGATATCTAAGGAAGAAAACAATAAGTTAGCTTAAATAGAGATCCTCAGGTTTGTAAATACAATAAAAAACAGATTAAATAGAAGCATTCAGAAACAAACCTAATACAATACCAATCATAAAGAGGAACATGCTTTTTAAATATAGAAGGGAGAAGTGCTTTGGCCTGAAAAATCTCATCTAAAAAGAAAAACAATTTTAAAGATTGTGATTTATCACCTAGTATGTTTTTTGCTTCTTCAAAAATACAAACAATTCAGTAAACAGCCCCCACCAAAAAAATGCAGAGAAAAATTCTCATTGTCTATCTACACTAGTGAGATTTTTTTTTAGGTGTGCACGAATTAACAAAAACACACTAGAAAAATCTCTATTAGAATGACCCTTTAATAAATCCTTTGAATAAATGTTTTATAAATTTTTTTTTTCAGCGTTTATTTATTTTTGAGACAGAGAGAGACAGAGCATGAACGGGGGAGGGGCAGAGAGAGAGCGAGACACAGAATCAGAAGCAGGCTCCAGGCTCTGAGCCATCAGCCCAGAGCCTGACATGGGGCTCGAACTCATGGACCGCGAGATCATGACCTGAGCCGAAGTCGGACGCTCAACCGACTGAGCCACTCAGGCGCCCCTGAATAAATGTTTTAAATAGGACTACTGAAACATAGCACTCAAAGGTTACTTTATGGACCTTAAAATACAAAATGGTGGGAGCTTATGTATAGACAATACAGGAATGTTTTAAGTACCTTTTGAGATCTTGGACTTCACTGTGTAAACATATCAATATATGTATATATGATTTAAATCTGACATAATTACGATTCCCAAAGTAACTTTTACTTTCTGAATGTATGTAACAAGCTCAACCTTGTTAAGCTTGAATGGTAAACTAGATTTATAATTAAATAACAAAAAGGGGCGCCTAGCTGACTCAGAAGAGTATGCGACTCTTGATCTCAGGCTCATGAATTCAAGTCCTACGCTGGGTGTAGAGCTTGCTTTAAACATTTTTTTTAGTTAAAAAAACCTAAAGTACAAATTTTAAAAAAGGGTTTTTTTCTGGCCTTATAAATATGCATAGTATATCAGGAGTCAGAAAGCTAGAATTCAAATATTTTGATCATCTTGAATAAGTCATCTAAATTCTCACCCTATTTAACTCCCACTCAGCTCTTTGACTCTGCACTTCTATGCAAGTGGGAGTATTAACATGTGCAAGAAGTTAGAGCATAAAGAACTGAAAAGTTCCAGAAGAAAGTGCTATAATTAGTATTGTATGCACAGGTCTTAACGCCTCAATCTTGAGCATGGCCCACTTAAAAAGTCACTATCAACTGCACAGGTCAGATCAATGCAATATACAAAATGTAATTAGAAAGAATAAATTTTCAATTGTTACCAAAACACACTTAAACAGTTAAGAAAAATAAATTTAAGAAACTTAACCTAAGGTATATAAAGTCCACGAAGCCTTAGTAAAAGGACATTCATTCCAAAAGTATGAGTAAAATAAATTTAACTACAGAAAATTCTGAAAAACACTAAGCCTCCAATAAATAAAAGATATTAAAAACATGAGAATAATCAGAAGAAAACTAATTATTACCCTTGTTGACATACCTCTTCATCATCAAGGAAGGATTCAAACCAGTCCCATAGATCTGTAGGGGGCTGTGTGTACCTAGAATAACAAAAGATTGATTAGGCTTATGTGATTTAAAATGACATATTTAATAGAAATGTAGATAAATGCATGCTTACCTTATATACATAAATCCAAGGGCTCTAATATATGGAGAGTCCGTGTGTGTTATGAGACCCATCACTTGCTTGCGAGTTAACTTCAGGGTAAATAATTTGTATAACAGGCAGAAAGCTGTAGAAACTATTCCTCCTGTTCCAACACCTCGAACCTTTAGGAGAAACAGTTAAGATAAAATAGTAAATGAACAGAGACATTTGACACCAATGATTCATCCCATTAGGTATTAATAACAAGATATAATCCAGAACTGAGAATGGAGCTTTAATAAATAGTAACTTTTCTAACCCCATTCACCAGACACTAGAATCAAAACAAAAAAACAAACTTCTAAGCTTTGTCAACTGCCATTTGGTAACTGTCAGACTTTTAGTTTCCTAAATATTAACTTAGTTATCAGACACAGAAAAACTGAAAAATGCACGTACTTCTACTTACCCCTCCGCACATCCCCGTTTGGCCCGCTGTTTTCCTGCTTCCTTTCTCCCATGGTTCAACATGTGTGACCTGAAATAGAAAAGAGGAACACAACAAACATTCATACTTTGAATTTTTTTTAAAACCACGATTAAAGTAAACCCAATTCCATATCAGAGCAGCTTCTTCCAAATGTTTGGAAGTTGGGTATTCTGACATGATGCATGTATTTTGTTTAAAATCTTTTAAACTTTAAAACATCTTTTAAAAACTGCTTAGATTTTAAAGAGCACCAATAAAACTGCCAGGGCTTAACAAAACCTCAACAGCTTTATGGGCAGAGATTCCATTAAAATAGCTTTGTAGAGAGCGGATACGTGTGGAGCCAAGAGATTTCTAGTAGTCTCATATACTTGTAAAAAATATTTGATAACAGATCAACTTTGTATCTTATTATGAGTTGCCTAAAAAAATAAAATTCTCATTTTAAATTGGATTTAAGGCTCCAATTTAAATAAAAAGGATCAAGATAAATAAATAAAATGAATACATAAATACATAAATAGAATCAATGAAGTTTTAGTATTTATTTCAAAAAAAATTCTTCAACACCCTTGATAATTTTATGGTTTTAAAATTTTACATTATAAAACAAATGACTTGGAAGTATGTACATTAAAACAGTAACAAGTTACTTGTAATGCAAAATTATGGAACTTTGTATGTTTTGGGTTTTTTTTTACCATGAACAGGCATTATGTTCATTCCTGATTAAAGATGAAATTACAAGGACCACGCCTACACAGATCATTCTTGTTAGTGTGTAATTTATTTTCAGCCTAATTACATGAACCAAGTCAATTTTCCCCATAATATAAACTGCCAAAAAACTGAGTGTGACTAGTCATTCATTATATTAAGTGTAATCGATACAATATCGTCTTTGTTGAAGTGAGTACCCTATAAAAACCACATACTTTACCTAAAAATAGCAAAGAACGAATATTAACTCAATAACATATAACTCAAGGTGTTTTGGAAAAATAAGATCCATATTTAGTCTAAAATAAAAACAAAATTAAACCCTGTTCTTTCACTATGCATTTCTAAAACTGTATTTTTACCCATCCATGATTACATTTTATAATCTTTTTCAGTGGCTTCAGACAGAAAAGCACGCATTTAGAGCTCTACACTATTTTCCTCAGCACTGCTTTACTATTTCATTTCGTTCCCCCAGTTTGCTATATTAAAGATGTTTCAATTCCTTCCCAGCTAGCCAAAGGGGTGGATGCAAGACAAAATCCGACTTAAAACTAGAAGCATACATATTTCAGTAATTATTTGATCTGGACATCTTGATAACAAAACCTGGGTCTTTAATTTTACAACTAAATTTAAATTATTTCTAGTATAATCTTAAGTTTTCAAAACACAGTATTTGAAATTTGAAAACAAACTTTTCCTCTATCACAGTAACATTTGCTGTATTGTTAAACAGAACCTGCCACAAAAAGGGCAGGAACCCAATTTTCAATTGAAGTTTACTACACAAAGCTAAGAATTAAATATTCACCATACTGTATTCATGCTGAAAAAGACCTTACCTTTTTAAAAGCTAAAAAAAACCTAGTTCACAGTATTACAATTACTTACAATACTCTTGTAAAAGGATAACAAAATTTCAGTGTACTTTACATACCCAAGGTTGAACTGTATTCTCAAAATATGGCTTTCTATAAAAAAACAACTATCTCAAATCCTTTGATAACCTAATCACTTAAGGGGGGGGGGTAGATTGTGGATAAAATATAACCTAAAAGCAAATAAAGAGAATTTCCTTTTGCTAACACCTCTACAGATATGTTCAGATCACAGAAAATACTTTATGTGGTCTGTCAAGTGTTTTCAGAGTCAAATAAACAAAATGGATGGTATTTTATTAGATGCTCTAGCTAAAATATTCAAAGGTCATTAATTCTATTATTAATATTCCTTAAAATATTAATTAACTGTAAGAGGCCTGGAAGATATTTTTAAACTATATAATTTGCAGGTAAGTGGAGGAAACCTATCTAGTTGGTGAAGAAAAGCCCAAAACCAATGGCCAAAAAATACCTAAATAGCCGTTCATTTAACCAGGGAAATGCATTTATGGCGATTGAGCATGATTAATAGTGCATACCTCTACCTGCGACCCTGGGCTGCTCCGAGCCTCGCTGCAAGACTGAGTCAATCCTGCTAACGAAACAAGAACTGAGACAAGAGTGCAGTGAGGAGGCGCCAGGTGAGCTCCCCAGCACAGCCAAGCCAGCACCGACCCTGCCGCAGAAGCCCAGGGCCCAGATAATTCTAAATAAGCCCAATGCACAAGTTACTGAGACCACTTACTCCTGACTTCCTGCTGGGAAAATTTCCAGGCCTTCTTCTGCACACCTCTTGCACTGGCTCCTCTCCACCCTCAACCCTCCCACCCCCACCCGCAACACGCACTGACCATTTCCCTGTCTGGGTCGGACAGAGAATACCAACAACACGAGGCCAACACTGTAGTCAATACACGCCCTGGCCCAGGGTGAGCGGGAGAAGCACCAACAAGTTGGCGCTGAGTAGATGCACGTCAAAAAGAATAATTTTAAAGCTGTAAACTGGAGAGGATGGTTACTCTTTTCTACCCTCCCATCCAACTCCCCCCAGGGGTGGGCAGGAGGTTGCGGGAGGAGAGTTCGATAGCGACGGGCTCTCCCAGCCCTAAAAATCTGAAAAAGAAATGAGAGGGCGGCCCCCATTTGACCCCTCCCTGGCAGACTACTGGCCACCGCTCCCCTTCCCCACCTTCCCGCACCTACAAATGCTCAGACCTCAAGGGCTGCCTCCGCCCAACCGTATACCTTCCTCCGAGCTTAACCCGACCGCCCCCTGCCCCCCCAAGGCCAAGACTCTTCGTACCTTAAAGTAGATCTCGTCCACCACCTCGTGGTAGGTCTTGAGCTCGTAGAGCTGCACTTTGAAATAAGGCGACGACAGGATATTGGTCAAGATCATGGGGTTGAGGTTCATAGTCTTCTCGTTGCCCCACAGCGGCAGCACATTTCCCTGCTTGCCCGAGACCGCCGGCTTGGTGGCGCCACCGCCGCCGCACTGCTGCTGCTGCTGCTGCTGGGCCGCGGCTGCGGCCGCCTGGTGCTGCGGCTGCGAGTTGCCTGTCAGCGCGGGGCTGTTGTTAGCCATGTTGCGGCGGAAGGAAGGAGGGAGGGAGAAGGGAGGGGGAGGGGGGCCAAGCTCGATCTCGCTCTTCGGGACAACGGTCCGGGACCCTACTCCATGGAACGCCGTCGGGAGAGGGGACCGCCTCGCTGTCCCCCGGCTGGGTGAGGGAGGGCAACGAGGACGCCGACGAATGGACGCTGGATCGAGAGCAAACGCCGAGACGCGAGCTGCGAGAACTCCCGGCAGAAGGCGAGCCGGCGGCCACGGACCGCGATCTCTTCCGCCAACTGCCCCTGGGAACAAGATGGCGGGCCCGGCGGAAGTGACGCCTCACGCCCCAGAGTTCCAAGATGAGCCGGGAGCCAATCAGAGACGCCCAGCTGGGCTGGAAATTCCTCTTCCTAGTTCCGCACGTTCTGTGCACGCTGAGGTCCCCTCGGTGGTCACCGGTGCCCGACTCGGGAGATTTCCCCTGGGAATCTAGGAGTCAGGGGAAGGGGTTATAGGTTCAGTTCCTATGCTTTAGGATCTGGGCTGCGGGCCCAGTTTCTCCTCTTGAAAGCCGGACAGGAAAGGGTTCGCATGGATATATGCTTGCGAATTCGTGACTCTGACTTCTGTGAAGTACCTTCGTCTCTTGAGTTCAGTTTTAAGATTCTCTGTAAGGAAGGATGATCAGGACTTTATTCCTCCATGTGATTCCGATGCAATTGTTACATCTTTCTGTCTGCCGGATGTAGGGTACGACCGGAGGATTTATTGTTTGAGCCTAAATTTATTCAGCTGTAAGATTGGAAAATGTGCTGGGCTGTTAAAACATCTGAACATTAAAAGAGCGACGGTACTTGTAGCGACTAGTAGAGTTCTCCAAGTATGTGTTAGGTGCATTTTCTTTCCTCCTTACTCGAGTTAGTTCATTATGCGGATGCATTCTGAGTGGTAAACATTGGGCGAGGCATTGACGGGGTGGGGGATGGGGTTGAGGAGGCGGGAGGTGTAAAAATGAGTCAGAAATCGGTCTTGTCTCTCAAAAGCTATTGTTAACCTAGAGAGATTAATGGTATTTGGAGTTAAGAGAAAGCTGCGAAAAAGCACTTAAGTTTCTACAGATCCTGTCAGGCTGCTCAGCTTTATCAGCAGAGATCACCCTGAGGATATGTAGAAGCAGGAAAGATCAGGTTTGTTAGAGCGAAAATAGCCCAGTTACAGGAGCAGGGAAATAACGCTTATGGGAGGGAGAGTAATGGCCTGGTTGGAATTGGGCCACTGTTTAATGCCTGGAATGCCAAATTGAAACATTAGGAATTTAATGATGTTTAAATCCAAGGGCTACATAATTAAACCCCTAAATCTGCTTTTAGATGCTAATATTCCTAATATTCTCTGGCTCCAATCCATTCTTCAGTACTCTTCAGAGTACTGCCAGATTCTTTGTTACAAAAGTACAAAACCCCTCCTCAAAACCTTGGATGGCTCACTTAGTGACATCCCAATTGCCAAAATTCAATGACTTTTTCATTCTTCGTCCTATATGATTTCTGTGGCACTTTTTTTTTTTTTTTAAAGTTTTATTTGTTTAATCTCTATACCCAACGTGGGGCTTGACCTCAGGACCCAAGATTGAGTCTCATGCTCTTTGGACTAAGCCAACCAGGAGCCCCTGTGGCACTTTTTATCATTTACTCTTTCCTAGAAACTATTGGGGTTGGAAGTTTGAAAGTGGAGATCTTCACTTTCAGTGGCCTAGACACTGAGGAGGGGAAAGGGTAAGAGAAACCTTGGGAAAAATCCACACCTAGATGAAGATGAACCAGCAGGAGACCGAAGATAAAGCAGTAGGAGGTAAACTGGGAGACCACAGTATGACAATGCAAGGAAAGATAAATGATAAATGAAGGGTTGGAGTGACTAATAGAGTTAGACAGTACATGAATGATCATCCTTTATTTTACATTAAAGAAATGAAGCTTTGAGAGAAGCGGTTTCACTTCCTAGTAAATCTTGTTTTTCTATACATTAGTTTATACCAATGCATTCTCCAAGGAAAACTGATGATCTCAATCTCTAATGAATTACCAAGTTAAAAATACAACGGAAAAGGGGTGCCTGGGTGGCTCAGTCGGTTAAACATCTGACATTGGCTCAGGTAACAATCTCACAGTTCATGAGGTCGAGCCCTGCTTCTGTGCTTTCAGCACAGAGCCTGGAGCCTGCTTCTGATTCTGTCTCCCTCTCTCTCTGCCCCTCCCCCCCCCCACTCGCACTCTTTTCCTCTCTTTCTCCCTCTCAAAAATAAATAAACATAAAAAAATACAATTAAAAAGAATTTTGAGGGGTGCCTGGTAAGCCTCTGACTTCAGCTCAGGTCATGATCTCACAGCTCTTGAGTTCAAGCCCCTTTTTGGGCTCTTTGCTGTCAGCACAGAGCTCACTTCAGATCCTCGGTCTCCCTCTCTCTCTGTCCCTTCTCTCCCCCACCCCCCCAAAATAAATAAAATTAAATAACATTAAAAATTTTTTTTAAAAAAGAAAAAGAATTTTGAACCCAGTTTTTCCTTTACGTGTATTTTTCTTCCTTTTTTAAGACTTCTTTCCTTTTTGTTTTTATTTACTTTTAAAGATTCTATTTATTTAAAAAATTTTTTTTCATGTTTATTTTTTTTTTAAATTTTTTTTTTCAACGTTTTTTTTATTTTTATTTTTATTTTTTTATTTTTGGGACAGAGAGAGACAGAGCATGAACGGGGGAGGGGCAGAGAGAGAGGGAGACACAGAATCGGAAACAGGCTCCAGGCTCCGAGCCATCAGCCCAGAGCCTGACGCGGGGCTCGAACTCACGGACCGCGAGATCGTGACCTGGCTGAAGTCGGACTCTTAACCGACTGCGCCACCCAGGCGCCCCTCATGTTTATTTTTGAGAGAGCGCGTGCACATGTGAGCACAAATGGCGTGAGGGGCAGAGAGAGAGAGGAGACACAGAATCCAAAGCAGGCTCCAGGCTCCACACTGTCAGTGCAGAGCCTATCCAGGGGCTTGAACTCACAAACTGAGATCATGACCCAAGCCGAAGTCAGATGCTTAATTGACAAAGCCACCCAGATGCCCCTAAAGATTTTATTTTTAAGCAATCTCTGCACCCAACATGTGTCTCGAACCCACAACCTCAAGTTCAAGAGTCACATGCTCTACTGAATTAGGTAGCCAGGCAGACAGGTATTTTTCTGTTTGGATAATAAGTTTATTGAATTTTTCTAGTGACACTCCCAATTGCCAAATTCTATGATCTTTTTTATTTTTTACTGTTTATTTATTTAGAGGGGGAGAGAGAGAGAATTCGAGCAGGGGAGAAGCAGAGAGATAGCACAAGAGAGAATCCCAAGCAGGTTCCGTACTGTCAACACAGAGCCTGATGGGGGCTCGAACTCACAAACCGTGAAATTACGACCTGAGCAGAAATCAAGAGTCAGACACTCAACTGACCGAGCCACCCAGGTACCCCCCAAATTCTGTGATGTTTTAATAATTCCTTACTATATGGGGGTGCTTGGGTGGCTCAGTCAGTTGAATGGCTTTTTTTTTTTTTTTTAATGTTTATTTATTTTGAGAGAGGGAGAGAGAAGGAGGCAGGGAGGGGCAGAGAGAGAGGGAGACACAGAATCCTAAGCAGGCTCCAGGTATGACTGTTGATCTCAGATCTTGATCTCAGGCTTGTGAGTTTGAGCTCTGTTTGTGCTGGGCATGAAGCCTACTTAAAGTAAAATTAAAAAATAAAAATAATAAAATAAATAAAAATTCCCTAAAACATAGGATCTAGTCTTAGACACTATTTACCCCTAGACTCTAATTTAATGAGCTCAGTGGAGGTTGAGGTTTAATGTCTAAGTCTCAGTAGCACCAAACTAAGGGAGCCAGGTATTATGATAAAATGCTTAGCACAGTCAATGACTCCTACAACAGCCTGAAGATATTACTATTATTCCTCATTAAAAATTAACCATTCATATTTAAATTAGAAACACTACACTGCATATAGATAAAGCAGATAAGTCTGGTTTGATCTGTTTTGACATGTGCACACCCATTGTCTTAGTCCATTCATGCTGTTATAACAAAATAGCGCAAACTGGGTAGCTTATAAAAGTAATTTATTTCTCACAGTTCTGACTAGTAGTCCAAGATCAAGGGACATGCTCTTCCTGGTTCATAGTTGGCACCGGCTAGCTATAGTCACATGGTTGAAAGGGTGGGGAACCTCCTGGGGTCTTTTTTATAAGAGCACTAATCTAATCTCATGAATGTGGGCTCTACCCTCATGAATTAAATACCTCTCCAAGACCTCACCTCCTAATAGGTTACTTTGGAGGTTAAAATTTCAACACATTGGGGCCCCTGGGTGGCTAAGTCTGACTTCAACTCAGGTCATGATCTCCTGGTTTGTGAGTTTGAGCCCTGCATTGGACTCTGCTGTTGGCACAGAGCCCAAATCAGATCCTCTCCCCCTCCTCCGATTGTTCTCTCTCTCTCTTTCTCTCAAAATAAATAAGTAAACTTAAAAAAAAAAAAAAGAATTTCAACACATGAATTTTGCAGGGATACATTCAGACCACAGCAGTCATTGTCATCACCACAATCAAGATAACACATCACTTCCAAAAGTTCTCATGCCTTTTTCTATTTTTCTAATCCATCTCTCTCTCCAACTCCATCCCCAGGCAGTCATTTTCTGTCAGTTTGCATTATCTTCTATTTTGATGCCCATATCCTTATGTGGTTATTGGTCTTCCTATTGAGTTGGAAGAATTCTTCATATGATCTGAATATAAGTCCTTTGTCTAATATGTGTTTTGCAAGTATTTTCACATAGTCTGTGGCTTGCCTTTTAATTTTCTTAATGGTGGCTTTCAAAGAGCAAACGGTTTTTTATTCTAATGAAATCCAAGTTACCAAATTTTTGTTTTGCTTATGATTCGCACTTTTTATGTTTAAGAACTATCAACGCTAAGGTGGCAATGACATTCTCTTATGTTTTCTAAAAGTTTTATAGTTTGGGTTTTTGTTTTTTTTTTAACGTTTATTCATTTTTGAGAGACAGAGAGAGACAGAGCATGAGTGGGGAAGGGGCAGAGAGAGAGAGGGAGACACAGGATCTGAAGCAGGCTCCAGGCTCTGAGCTATCTGCACAGAGCCTGACATGGGGCTCGAACTCACAAACTGTGAGATCATGACCTGAGCCGAAGTCAGACATTCAACCGACTGAGCCACCCAGGCGCCCCTATAGTTTGGGTTTTGACACTTAGGTCTGTGATCCATTTTGAGTTACTTTTTGCCTACAGTGTGAGATAGAGTTGGTTTTCACTCCCCCTCCCCCCCTAGAGATATTCAAGTGATCCAGTACTATTTGTTGAAAAGACTTCTTTCTGTATTGAATTGCTTTAACATCTTTGTCAAAAATTAATGGACACACCATGTATAGGTCTGTGTCTGTTCTGTTGATCCTTATGTTTGTCTTTTCACCAATACCCAACTATCTTGATTACGGTGGCTTCATAGCAAGTTTTGAAGTTGAGTAGGTTAAATCTTCCAACTTCATTCTTCCTTTTTAAAATTGCTTTGGTTACTCTAGGACCTTTATGTTTCCATCAATTTCTTAAAAAAAAAAAAAGCCTGGCATGTCGGCATGTAGTAGTTGCTCAATAAATATGTATAGTTCACTAATAAACAAGTAAAGAGGTAAAATAATTGCCATGTGTAACTAAAATAAATGTTCTGGCATTTTGAACAATTTACTGCTTAGAACAACTACAAATCGAGGGGTGCATGGGTGGCTCAGTTGGTTAAGTGTCCGAATCTTGGTTTCAGGGTCATAAATTTCAGCCCCATGCTGGGTGTAGAGATTACTTAAAAAACAATCATTAGAGTTAACCAGGCATATAAAAGGGAAAGGATAGTCTAGTTAGGGCTAGCCTGTGCAAAGGCTCTGAGGCATGAAAGAACAAATGATGTATTCGGGGAACTCTTTGTCACTATTATACTACTTAAATTTTTTTCAAGGGTGATATGAAAAATTGGTACAGTCATACAAATGAATACATAATCCTGATTATAATGTAATAATCTGATTTGTCACCTTCAGCCACCAGAGGGAGGGTCTTTCAGTGAATCATTCCCAGCACTAGGCATAGGGATGGACACATAATAGGTACTAAGTAAATAGTTAAAATCATTTTTCTTCTCACAATATTTCTGACATCAAATGTGTGGTTTCACCCCCACCCCCACCCCTACCTTCTGCCTGGATATACACACCAACCAATTTTCTTTTTTTTTTAGATTTTTTTTTTAACATTTTATTTATTTTTGAGACAGAGAGAGACAGCATGAATGGGGGAGGGTCAGAGAGAGGGAGACAGAATCGGAAACAGGCTCCAGGCTCTGAGCCGTCACCACAGAGCCCGACGCGGGGCTCGAACTCACGGACCGAGAGATCATGACCTGAGCCGAAGTCGGCCACCCAACTGACTGAGCCACCCAGGCGCCCCCACACCAACCAATTTTCAAACTCTTTAGACACTGACTAGATATTCTACAATTTAAATCAATTCTGGCACTAACTACTCAGAATTAGCACAGACTGTATGGGTTAAGGGCTCACTCCCACAAAACTGCCCCAATTTCAGACAAAATTACAAATAGCAGGGCCCCAGGTTACATATACTTTTGTCCTTTGGATACAAATTGGGAGTTCCCTTGACCCCCTCTTCAGGTTTGACAATTTGCTATCATAGCTCTATGAATTCAGGGATACACTAGTTGCTGTTATAAATGACACTTAAAGGATGTTATCTTTCATTTATTTTTTTTAAGGATGTTATCTTTTTTTAAAATTTTTTTTAACTTTTTTTTTTTTTTTTTTTTTTCAAGACAGAGAGAGGCAGAGCATGAACAGGGGAGGAGCAGAGAGAGAGGGAGACACAGAATCTGAAACAGGCTCCAGGCTCTGAGCTGTCAGCACAGAGCCCGACGCGGGGCTTGAACTCACGGACTGTGAGATCATGACCTGAGCCGAAGTCGGACACTTAACTGACCGAGCCACCCAGGTGCCCCGAAGGATGTTATCTTTTAATATAAGGGATACAAATGATGAGGAGATGAAGAAGTGACAGGACAAGGTCCAGAAGGGTCTCAAGTGCAGCAGCTTCTATCCCAGAGGAGTTTGGGGTGTACTACCCTATCAGCACATGGATGTGTTCAGCAACTTGGAAGCTCTTTGAAACTCATTACTTAGCATTTTTTTAATGGAGTTTCTATTAAATTGACATTATTGATTATATCATTGGTCATGAATGTCAAGGATGGGACTGAAAGTTCCAGCCCTCTAATCACATGATTTGGTTTATCTGGCAATCAGCTCCCACCTGATGCTATCTGGGGTCCTATCTAGAGTCATCTTATTAGCATACAAAAAGGCACTTTGGGAGCACCTGGGTGACTCTGTTGGTTAAGTGTCTGACTTTGGCTTAGGTCATGATCTCATGGTTCTGATTGAGACCTGCATTGGGCAAGTTGCTGTAGATGGGAGCCCACTTTGGATCCCCTGCCTCCCTCTCTCTCTGCTCCTCCCCCGCTCTCTCTCTCTCTCTCTCACACACACACAAACTCTCTCTCTCTGTTTCAAAAACAAACACTAAAAAACAAAACAAAACAAGACAAAAAAGGCACTTTTATCCCTCTAGAGACTGGAAGGGATTTAGAAGCTCTTGTTTCAGGAACTGGGAATGAAGACCAGATATATGTATATGTCTTATTATGTCACAATATCACAGTATTTATTTATTAAGTGAATAGACAACTCTATGAATTGTTGCTTCTATTTGGTTGGAGAGTGAGACTGATCCAAAGTATTCAATGAATGTGAGAACAGTCCAAGAAAGTCAGTTAATGCCATGTCAGGGAAAGATAGAAAATAATAAGGAGGGATTCGTGTCTCAAAATGCAACAGTTTCTTTCAAGGATGGAGCAGTAATCACAATGTAAGATAACATTTCATAAGAATGAACCTGAATTACTTAAATTATAGTTATTGGGACATGAGATTATATATTTTAGAAAAACTTAAATGAAATTATTAAAGTTATTTAAGTTAAAAAAAATTTTTTTAATGTTTATTTTTGAAAGAGAGAGACAGAGTGCAAGTAGGGGAGGGGCAGAGAGAGAGGAAGACACAGAATCTGAAATAGGCTCCAGGCTCTGAGCTGTCAGCAGAGTCCAATGTGGGCCTCAAACTCAGGAACTAGATCATGACCCGAGCTAAAGTCAAATGCCTAACTGACCGAGCCACCCAGGCCCCAAGTTATTTAATAGTTAACCCTTGGGGCACCTGGGTAGCTCAGTGGTTGAGCATCTGACTTCTCCTCGGGTCATGATCTCATGGTTCGCCAGTTCGAGCCCTGCATTGGGCTCTGTGCTGACAGCTCAGAGCCCAGAGCCTGCTTTGGATTCTGTGTCTCCCTCTCTGTCTGCTCGTCCCACACTCATACTCTGTTTCTCTCGCTCAAAACTAAATAAAACATTAATTTTTTTTTTAATGGTTAAATCTTAGTTTTCTGAAAAAGGCTTTTCTACATCATTTCACTTAACTGTAAGAGATAAGCCCACTGACCCACCCAAAGGATGGACATGGAGACTTGGAGCACAGTGAAGCATGTCTTGCAACGTTCTTGCAAGAGCGGATGCCTGATGCGCAGTTAACAGCAGGCAATTTATCTCCTAGGGTCAAGTCCCTCCCCTGATTCCTCATTGGCTGTGTACTACACAGGTTTAGCCTTACCCTCCCCAACCCAAGTCGGCTATGTCCAGGTAAGGCAAAATGAGGTCTGGGTGGAGCAAATGTACATTCCTTGAGGTGACACAGAGACTTCAGTTCTTTGACATACGCTCATTGCAAAGCCCGCGAAAAATAAGCCCATGAAACAGCGAGGGGGGTAAAAAGAACCAGGAAGTGAAGTATCTAAGGGTTTGGCACTCCATTGGGGGTGGGTGGTGGCGTTGATACATATTTCCAACAGGTTGTAAACCTCCTGTTAACTAGACAGCACAGCTTTTATTTGGTATTTCTGAATATGAATCATCTCACTTCTCACATAACCAGCATGTTGCTGTAAAAAAAAAAAAAAAAAAAAAAAAAGGGCCACAGGCAGCATAGCACTTTGCAGCCAGGACACCTGGGTTTAAATTCTGTCTCCACTATTTTAATTTGGACAAATTGTTTCACCTTTCTCTGCTTTTGTTTTCTCATCTGTTAAAGTAGGGATGTTATTATTACCTACTTTCTCAGGTTTTATGTGAATAAAATTTCTTGATATATATGTAAATGCTTAGAACAGGACTTAGTACATACTGTGACCTTCAGTGTTGTCCATTATTGCTTTCTAAAAAGCATTTAACATTTTTATTATATTCTAAATTCACCTTGAAAATGTTAATGCAGTCTTACTTTCTAAATCTGTTAACTTTTCACTTCCCATTAGGAATCTCAATCCTGATAACAGTTTCTGCCAGAGATATTTTGTGTGGCTGCCGGCCTTGTAGCATGGCCAGGATTACAGATGGGATTGATCTAGTTAGCAGATGGGTCATAAACTTGATACCAGATTTTTTTCAAGCTGTTAACAAGAAATAGGGAATATTTCAGAGGTTGTACTCAAACCTTTGAAAATCATGTAAGAAGAGAATAACTGTGAATAACAGCCCCTTCTCTGTATAGCTTTTGTACACCCATCGCCCCTTCTATGTGTAACTGTCTCACTCCTGGTGCTTTTGGCAGGGCAACCCTATGTGGCCATGATTTATACCAAGTGATGTTGGCTGTCTGGCCATAGCTAGTTGGACCAGAGGTAATACTGATCGACATGCTAGCCAGTGACCTGTGATAATGGCTCCCTCTGAATGAGATGAGCTGGGGCTTCCAGATCCTTGCTGGAATTTGGATGGGGAACATAGGGAAATCAAGCAGTTAGCAGTAGATCCTAAAGCAAAAAGAAAGGAGTGAGATAGAAAAGGAGTCATAAGAGGGGCACCTGGGTGGCTCAGTCGGCTAAGCAACCAACTCTTGATTTCGGCTAAGGTCATTATCTCATGGTTCATGAGTTTGAGGCCCGTGTCAGGCTTTGCACTGGCAGTGCGGAGACTGCTTGGGATTCTCTCTGTCTCCCTTTCTCTCTGCCCCTCCCCCTCTCATTCTCTCTCTCTCTCTCTCTCTCTCAAAATAAATAAATAAACTTAAAAAACAAAAGGAATTATGTGGATTCAGCTGGGTTCATACCCAAATTCTGAAGAAGCAGGGAAAAAAAAAGATGAGCAAGGACCTATTAGAAACAACAGGCCCAGGCTCAGTCTATGCATCAGGCAACTCTTGATCTCAGGGTTGTACATCTGAGCCCCACGTTGGGTGTAGAAATTACTTAAAAATCTTATTTGGAAAAAAAAAAGAAAGAAAAAAAGAAAGAAAGGAAACAACAGATCCAAAATGGAATCACTTTCACTAAGCCTCACCAAGACTTAACAGCTAACCTAACTGCAGTTACAGCCTCTTCTAGGAATGGATTTTTAAATGAATCAGTCTGGAATTTCCTGATCAGCACTAATAAGGTCATCTGTCTGATAAGACCCCCACCCTGTACCCAGGCTTGAAAGAATCAAGTCTTATAACTTTCTTGTCCCACCCTCCTTCTGCCTATGAAAGCATTTGGTACAACTCCTAGGACCTCCCTTGGATTTGCTAGATGGGATATGACTCATTTATGGATCCTTGAAAAAAGCTAATTATATCTTTAAATTTACTCAGTTGATTTTTTTTTTTTAGCAGACCTATCAAGTTGAGAAAAGATTAAGTTCTCAAGCCAGTGTACTATGAAAATGCAGCATTTTGATATAGTTTCCTCTAAAAATTCCTTAAGTATACAATTCATATGGTTTTGTGAGGTTTGCCTGGATGCATGGACATTCATATTGTTTTAAGGGATTCACTTTCCAGATTCCCAATTTCTATATCTGCACTTTCCTAAAACCGACCTTCTTCACATCAGTGGTAAAATACTGGTTCTCTGTTCCCTCCTCCTCCTCTTCCACAATAGGTTTCTTCTCCCACTTTGCAAAAGAAAGGTATACATCTCATCCATCAAAATCTTGTAATGGTGCATTGTCCTGGGGTATAAACACCTCAGGGTGCCAAACAAAGTGCCATGTTGGCACTGGTGTTCATAAAGTAACTGACTCTAATGACTAGGTAAAACATCCTTTTTCAGGTGGGGAAGACAGTTTTTTCAAGGTGAGGTGGTATCCAATAAATAAGAGGAGGGCCTAACAAAATTGTCTATTAAGAGATCATTAAAAATAATTTTTGGGGTGCCTGGCTGGCTCAGTCAGAAGAGCATGTGACTCTTGATCTCAGGGTTGTGAGTTCAAGACCCACATTGGGTGTAGAGGTTACTAAAAAAAATAAACTAAAAAAAATTTTTTTAGTGTAATATCACCAAGTCAGCTTGGCATTGTTAAACAAACAAAAAAAGTCCAACTGAATAAATTTAAAGATCTTACTGGCTTTATTCTATGATCATGAATCAGGCAGCATCCCATCTAGCAGATAGAAAGGAGCTCTAAGGAAGACTTTTATAGGCAGGAGGAAGTGGGACAAGGAAGTTATTCCAGCAAGAAGATGATTGTTTCAGCCAAGCTCACCTTCTTATGGGGGACCACAGGGGGTCTGTCAGGCAGATTACCTCACTGGTACTGACCAGAAAATTCTAATATTTCTTTTTTTTTTTAAGTTTATTTATTTATTTTTGAGAGAGAGAGAGTGAGAGAACACAAGAGCAGGGGAGGGGCTGAGGGAGAGGGGGACAGGGGATCCTATGTTGGGCTCAAACTCATGTACCATGAGGTCATGACCTGAGCCAAGGTTGGAAGCTTAACCCTAAGCAACCTAGGTGCATTCCCCTAAATAATCAAATCATATAGAGCAGTTGGAAGACATTTTCTCACCAAGAGAGAAAATATCAGCCCCCAGCTGTAGCTGGAACATGGTGAGAGCCAGACTGACCTGGGCTCTCAGTCTAGTTCTGCTGCTTATGGAATTTAGATCTTGGATAACTTTATTTATTTATTTATTTATTTATTTATTTATTTATTATTTTTTAACTCTTTTATTTTTGTATATGCGTGTTTCTGTGAGAGAGAGAGAGAGAGAGAGAGAGAAAGAGAGAGAGAGAAAATGTGCCAGCGAGTGGGGGAGGGGAAGAGAGAGAGAGAGGGAGACAGAGGATCCGAAGCAGGTTCCGCGCTGACAGCAGAGAGCCCGACATGGGGCTCAAACTCATGAATTGTGAGATCATGACCTGAGCCCAAGTCAGGTGCTTAACCAATGAAGCCACCCAGGTGCCCCATAATTTTTTAAAGTAGGCTCTATGCTCAATGTGGGGCTTGAACTCAGGACCCTGAGATCAAAAGAGTCGCATGCTCTACTGACTGAGCCAGCCAGGTGCTCCAATCTTGGGTAACTTTAGGTCTCAGGTTTTTTTTTTTTTTTTTTTTTTTTTTTTTTTTTTTTTTTACCTGTAACATAGAATCATTGGTACCCAGCTTGCAGGTTCTTATGAAGAGTAAAATGGATACTATATGTGCAATGTCTAGCATCACATATACGCTCTGCAATTGCTTAATAAAAGTTATCTATAATGAAGTACTAATTGTTGCTTTACTCTTATGGACTTATTTCCTGGAATCTAGCTCTTTTTGATTCTTCTTGTGGCTTTTATGGCCTGAGACATAAAAGTGTGCCTTTTTGAGGTAGAAATTTATCATTTGTAGCTTTGAACGCTTTTTATTTTTATTATTTATTTGTTTTTAAAAATATTTTTTAATGTTTATTTATTTATTTTTGAGAGAGAGAGAGCCCAAGCGGTAAGGGACAGAGAGAGAGCGATGGAGACACAGAATCCGAAGCAGGCTCCAGGCTCTGAGCTGTCAGCACAGAGCCTGATGTGGGGCTCAAACTCATGAACCTTGAGATCATGACCTGAGTGGAAGTTGGACGCTCAACTGACTGAGCCAGTCAGGCGCCCCTGAATGCTCTTTTTAAATTTGGTAATTTCCCACATAATGATATTCGTCTCAAGATAGAATCCTCACCCACACTGTAAGGGTTAAATTGTAGTGTAGGGCTAACCTGTAGCCTTAAGAAATAACAGCTTTGTTTTAAAACTATAGGTTAAGAGATAACAGCCTTATCCTATCAATCAAGGGATGGATTAATGTTTGATTGGATTGGGGCCAGGGCATGTCTGAACTGTTTCCACCCCCATCTGGGAACTATTCCTTTGTTCTGTTCCCAGGTGATGATAAGACGATGTGGTCGGCTATAAAAACTCTGTACCCCGGCTGTTCGAGACCACACTCTGGTCCAGAGTGTCGGTCCCGATCAGTTGGCCTTGCCTCTTATTGCAATAAACTTTGTTGTGACTGTCACTGGTGCCCGTAGCATTCTGTTTCAGGAGTCGTGTGGATGCAACAATACCTCCCCAAAAGCTTGCATACCAATACACTGACTGCCGGATACAAACTCTACTCAACTTATCAGATATACCCATAGAATTAGTTTCAAAAGTGAGCAATGGAAGAAGGTGGCCCCATGTCTAGGGATTAATCTTCTGACAAGTATGGTAGCAGAGGTGGCAGAGGTTCTGACATCCAGTGCGGAGCCTCAGATGGGCCAACTGGTGTTTTTGGTGGTGGTGTTTTTGGTAAAAAATCCCCTTGGTGGTTGGGTCTTATTCTAGGATGTATACAGTAGTTGCTTTCTCTACTTTTCTGAGAGATTAGGTGAGAATTCAGTATCTTATCATAAATTTCTTGCCACTACGAGCTCTGATTTAATACATTTCTAAATAAATAAATATCAGAAAACTTTATCTTCATTCCACCCATCCCATCTTTTATCAGATCACCAGTTTGGTGTTAAAAGTCATTTTGGGGGCGCCTGGGTGGCGCAGTCTGTTAAGCGTCCGACTTCAGCCAGGTCACGATCTCGCGGTCTGTGAGTTCGAGCCCCGCATCAGGCTCTGGGCTGATGGCTCGGAGCCTGGAGCCTGTTTCCGATTCTGTGTCTCCCTCTCTCTCTGCCCCTCCCCAGTTCATGCTCTGTCTCTCTCTGTCCCAAAAATAAAAAAAAAAAAAAAAAAAAAAAGTCATTTTGGGGGGAGCCTGGGTGGCTTAGTCAGTTAAGCATCTGACTCTTGGTTTTGGCTCAGGTCACGATGTCACATTTTGTGGGTTTGAGCCCCACATCAGGCTCCATGCTAACAGCATGGAGCCTGCTTGGGATTCTCTCTCTCCCTCTTCGCCACTTGCTCTGTCTCTCTCAAAAATAAATAAATAAACTTAAAAAAAAAGTCATTTTTGTTTTAAAAATATCTTAGGGGTGCCTGGGTGGCTCAGTCAGTTGAGCATCTGACTTCAGCTCAGGTCATGATCTCATGATCATGGTGGGTTGGTGGGTTCTAGCTCTGAGTCGGACTTTGCAGTGACAGTGTGAGGCTGCTTTGGATTCTGTCTCCCTCTCTCTCTGCCCCTCCCCCACTCACTCTTGCTTTCTCTCAAAAAGAAATAAACATTAAAAAAATGAATAAAATATCTTAAATTTTATTTAAAAAATTTTTTTTAACGTTTATTTATTTTTGAGACAGAGAGAGACAGAGCATGAACGGGGGAGGGTCAGAGAGAGGGAGACACAGAATCTGAAACAGGCTCCAGGCTCTGAGCTGTCAGCACAGAGCCCGACGCGGGGCTCGAACTCACGAACTGCGAGATCATGACCTGAGCCGAAGTCGGCCGCCCAACAAACTGAGCCACCCAGGCGCCCCTAAAATATCTTAAATTTATACCATTCTTTAGATATTTTAATTCTTCGTTTCTCTCACTTTGATAGATCTTTTTAATTCTCATTCTTCAGATAAGGAACTTGAGGGCCACCAAGTTATCTGTCCTACTTCCTCTCCAACCATGCTTCTCTATAAGAAGTCCTGATCTTCCAAACCCACAGAGGGAGCCCTATGTCCCCCGTGAGCTTGAACAACCGCTCAGCCCTTACATGTGATTGACCCAGGAGTGGAGATTTGACCAAAGTGGACCAAACAGATCTCTCCTGTTGAGAGTGAGGACCACCATGTGCCTGAGGTCTTGCCACACTATATTGAGAGTGGGATCAGAGTAATTGTGATGTACAAGCAACTCCTCTAGACCTGATCCTGGCAGGGCAGATCCAGGTTTTGTGGGTTTATACAATGTGGGGGAAAATATTTTTATTTAACTAATTAATTTATTTACTTTTAAAGTTTATTTATTTTGAGAGAGAGAGAGAGAGAGCGAGCCAGCACATGTGTGTGCGCATGAATGGAGGAGGGACAGTGGGAGAGGGAGAGCAAGAATCCCAGGCAGGCTCTGTGCTGTAAGCATGAATCTCATGTGAGGCTTGATCTCATGGACCGTGAAATCATGACCTGAGTGGAAATCAAGAGCGGGATGCTTAACAAACTGAACCACCCAGGCATCCTACATGATATTTTTAGTATCATACAGAGTATAAGCTGGCTCACAGACATCTGCCTTTCTTGAATATTGTAACTTTCTCTGAGTTACTATCTATGAATGAGAAGCCCCAGATAGTTTATAGCCCTGAAGTTAGAGGTTAACTTGTGGAACATTGATAAGGGGGGATAATCTTTTATTTCCTGCTTGATAACAAGGATACTCCAAAGGTGTTTTTTTTTTTTTTTTTAAGTATGGAGTTTCCTCAGAAAGCTAAAAATAGAACTACCCTATGATCCAGCATTTTGATATTTACCCAAAGGATACAAAAATACAGATTTGAAGGGATACATGCACCGTGCTGTTTATAGCATTATCATCAACAATATCCAAAAAGAGGTCAAATTTTCAATGATGAATGGATAAAGAAGATGTGGTACACACACACACACACACACACACACACACACACACACACACTGGAATATTACTTGGCGATCAAAAGAATGAAATCTTGCCATTTGCAACGACGTGGATAGTGCCAGAGTGTATTATGCTAAGCGAAATAAACCAGTCAGAGAAAGTCAAATACCATATGATTTCTCTCATATGTGGAATTTAAGAAACAAAACAGATGAATATATGGGAAGGGGGAAAAAAGAGGGAAACAAACTACCAGAGACTCTTAATGATAGAGAACAAACTGAGGGTTGATGAAGGGAAGTGGGTGGGGGATGGGCTAGATGGGTCATGGGCATTAAGGAAGGCACTTGGGATGAGCACTGAGTGTTGTATGTAAGTGATGAATCACTGAATTCTACTCCTGAAACCAATATTGCATTGTATGTTAATAAACTAGAATTTAAATAAAAATGTGAAAAGAAAAAAACCCAAACAAATGTTACATTTTTATGGTTTGGTAGGGTATTACTCACTTTTACATACAGCTTAAAAATCTTATTTTATTTTTTCTTTCCCTATGAACACTATACACCTCTAGTTACTCAAATCCTTTTTAAGCAGCTCTGTCATTCCATTGGTTCCCTCACTGATGAGTTAAATAAAACTTTGTCCCATGGTCACTATTTATTTGTATGAGAATTATGCTCTTAATAACATGAGAATTATATTTTACACTATGCATGGAAGTGACTGAGGAACAACACATTACATGTATTCCCAAATCAACTTCTTAGTGACCGATCCCCCCAATGCCACACGACCCAAGTGGAATTATGACAAATGGGTGTTAGAGGAAAAAGAGAGCAGTCTTTATCAAATACAATTAAATGCAAAATTTATTTTAAAAAATGACCATGTAACAAGTGGTAGGCCCTCTCAGGACCTTAGAGGGTCTGATTAAGTGAGGGATAAATTGAATGAGATTGTTTCTCCTCTAACTTACTTAACTTCAGCTATTACATATTAAATTACTTTTTCTTCATAATGGCTCCATATTAATTATGTGGTTTAAAAAACTGTATTCCTGGGGTGGCCTGGGTGGCTCAGTTGGTTGAGCGTCTGACTGCAGCTGAGGTTGTGATGTCATGGTTCCTGGGTTCGAGTCCCACATTGGCTCACTGCTGTCAGCGCAGAGTCTGCTTCGGACCCTCTCTCCTTCTCTCTGCCCTTCCTCAGCTCATGCTCTCTTTCTTTCAAAAATAAATAAACATTAGAAAAATTATCTTCCTACTATAACAATCTTCAAACATTCGGTGCAATGCACTTGGGGAGAATCCTTTTATTAAAAGGCATTCTCTTGATACTGGACCACTTGCTTACACCAACAAAAATAAATGCAAAATGGATTTAATGTCTAAATGTGAGACAATAAACCATCAAAATTTAATGTCTAAATGTCTAAATGTGAGACAAGAAACCATCAAAATCCTAGAGGACAACCCAGGCAGAAACCACTTTTACCTCAGCCAGAGCAACTTCTTACTAGACACGTTGTCAAAGGCAAGGGAAACAAAAGCAAACACTAACTGGGGCACCTGGGTGGCTCAGTCGGTTGAGCATCCGACTTTGGCTCAGGTCATGATCTCACAGTCTGTGAGTTCGAGCCCCGCGTCGGGCTCTGGGCTGATGGCTCAGAGCCTGGAGCCTGCTTCCGATTCTGTGTCTCCCTCTCTCTCTGCCCCTTCCCTGCTCATGCTCTGTCTCTCTCTGTCTCAAAACAAACAAACAAACAAACAAACAAACAAACACATTAAGAAAAAAAAGCAAACACTAACTAGTAGGACCTCATCAAGATTAAAACTTCTGCACAGGGAAGGAAACAATCAACAAAGCTAAAAGGCAACCAATGGAATGGGAGAAGATATTTGTGAAAGACATATCTGATAAAGGGTTAGTATCCAAAATCTAGAAAGAATTTACCAAACTGAACACCCAAAAAACAAATAACCCAGTTAAGAATTGGACAGAGAAAGGGGCGTCTGGGTGGCTCAGTCGGTTAAGCGGCCGACTTTGGCTCAGGTCATGATCTCGCGGTCCATGAGTTCGAGCCCCGCATCGGGCTCTGTGCTGACAGCTCAGAGCCTGGAGCCTGTTTCAGATTCTGTGTCTCCCTCTCTCTGACCCTCCCCCATTCATGCTCTGTCTCTCTCTGTCTCAAAAAAAAAATAAACGTTAAAAAAAAATTAAAAAAAAAAAAAAAGAAATGGACAGAGACATGAATAGACACTTTTCCAAAGAAGATATACAGATGGCCTACAGACACCTGAAAAGATGCTCAATATCACTCATCATCAGGGAAATACAAATCAAAACCATGATGAGATACCACCTCACACCTGTCAGAATGGCTAAAATTAACAATACAAGAAACAGTAGGTGTTGGGTTCCCTGAGTGGCTCAGTCAGTTAAGCGTTCAACTCTTGGTTTTGGCTCAGGTCATGATCTCACATTTTGCGGGTTTGAGCCCTGAATTGGTCTCCACACTACTGGTGTGGAGCCTGCTTTGGATTCTCTCTCTCTCTCTCTCTCTCTGCCCCTCCCCATGTCCTGTGCACACTCTCTTTCAAAATAAATAAATAAACTTAAAAAATTTTTTTTTCTTAAAAAAAAAATTAGGTGTTGGTGAGGATGCAGAAAAAGGAGAACCTTCTTCCACTGTTGGTAGAAATGCAAACTGGTGCAGCCACTCTGGAGAATAGCATGGAGATTCCTCAAGAAACGAAAAATAGAACTACCCTATGATCCAGCAATTCCACTATTAGGTATTTACCCAAAGGATATAAAAATACAGATTTGAAGGGATACCTGCACCCCAATGTTTATAGCAGTGTTATCAACAATTGCCAAACTATGCAGAGAGCCCAACTGACCATCGACTGATGAATGGATAAAGATATGGTTGTATATATATACAATAGAATATTACTCAGCCATTAAAAAGAATGAAATCTTGTCATTTGCAACAATGTGGACGGAGCTAGAATGTAATATGCTAAGCGAAACATGTCAATCAGAGAAAGACAAATACCATATGATTTCATTCATATGTGGAATTTAAGAAACAATACAGATGAACATATGGAAAGGTAGGGGGAAGAGAAGAGAGGGAAACAAACCACAGGAGGCTCTTTTTTTTTTAATTAATTAAATGTTTTTATTTATTTTTGAGAGAGAGAGAGAGACAGAGACAGAGACAGAGTATGAGCAGGGGAGGGTCAGAGAAAGAGGGAGACAGAATCCAAAACAGGCTCCAGGCTCCTGGCTCCAGGCTCTTGGCTCCAGGCTCCAAGCTATCAGCACAGGGCCTCATGTGGGGCTCAAACTCATGAACCGCGAGGTCATGACCTGAGCTGAAGTCAGATGCTTAACCGACTGGGCCACCCAGGTGCCCCAAGAGACTCTTTTTTAAAATTAAAATAAATATAGGGGCGCCTGGGTGGCGCAGTCGGTTAGGCGTCCGACTTCAGCCAGGTCACGATCTCGCGGTCCGTGAGTTCGAGCCCCGCGTCAGGCTCTGGGCTGATGGCTCGGAGCCTGGAGCCTGTTTCCGATTCTGTGTCTCCCTCTCTCTCTGCCCCTCCCCCGTTCATGCTCTGTCTCTCTCTGTCCCAAAAATAAATAAAAAACGTTGAAAAAAAAAATTTAAAATTAAAATAAATATTTAATGTTTAGTTTTGAGAGAGAGAGAGACAGAGTGGGAATGGGGGAGGGACAGAGAGAGAGAGGGAGACACAGAAGCTGAAGCAGGCTCCAGGCTACGAGCTGTCAGCACAGAGCCCTCTGAGAGGCTTGAAGTCACAAACCATAAGATCATGCCCTGAGTGGAATTCGGAAGCTTAACAGACTGAGCCACCCAGGTACCCCAAGAGACTTAATGATAAAGAACAAACTGAGGATTGGTAGAGGGAGGTGGATGGGAGATGGGCTAGATGGGTGATGGGTATTAAGAAGGGCATTGGTGGGAATGCTAGCTGGTGCAGCCACTCTGGAAAACAGGGAGGTTTTCCAAAAACTGTATGGAGGTTCCCAAAAAAACTAAAAATAGAACTACCCTACGACCCAGCAATTGCACTACTAGGCATTTATCCAAGGGATATAGGTGTGCTGTTTCGAAGGGACACACACACACCCATGTTTATAGCAGCACTATCAACAATAGCCAAAGTATGGAAAAAGCCCAAATGTCCATCGATGGATGAATGGATAAAGAAGATGAAGATGTGTGTGTATACACACACACACACACACACACACACACACACACACACACACTGGAGTATTACTCACCAATCAAAAAGAATGAAATCTTGCCATTTGCAACTACGTGGATGGAACTGGAGGGTATTATGCTAAGTGAAATTAGAGAAAGACAAAAATCATATGACTTCACTCATATGAGGACTTTAAGAGACAAAATAGATGAACATAGGGAAGGGAAACAAAAATAATATAAAAACAGGGAGGGGGACAAAACAGAAGAGATTCATAAATATGGAGAACAAACAGGTTGTTGGAGGGGTTTTGGGAGGGGGGATGGGCTAAATGGATAAGGGGCAGTAAGGAATCTACTCCTGAAATCATTGTTGCACTATATGCTAACTAATTTGGATGTAAATTTTAAAAAAATTAAAAAAAAAAAAAGAAGGGCACTGGTTGTGATGAGCACTGATTGTTGTATATAATTGATGAATCGCTGAATTCTCCTAAAACCAATTTTGCACTGTATGTTAACTAAAATTTAAATTAAAAAAAAGGCATTCTTACTCATTTCTTTGTGACTTGATTTATTTCCTTTCCTTAGAACTCCCTTTTCGCCATTTCACCGTATACAGCCCAGCTGAGAAGCCACTTCTCTGTAGATTTCTCTGACCCACTCCTACCAAAGGCAGAATGAATTGTCCACTCATTTATGATCCCACTAGTTTTTACCTATCTCTCTCATAGTACTTATTTCACCCACTATAATTCATATTTTTGTCTCCAGCCAGGGTCAATGGAAACACTAGGGAGAACTTGTTCAATAATACCAAGAGATATCAGGGAATGCTTCATAGAGAAAGTATCCTCTGCAAATGCATAGCTCCTGAATACTTTCATTCTATAAATATTTTTTAAGTATTTATCATGTACTCCAGGAATATGTGGTTGAAGTAAGATATTATTCCCACCCTTAAAGCACTAGGTAGTGCTTTAGGTAACAACGCTAATCAACACACATTTGTTGAAAAGCCGTATTCAAAACATGAAAAAAGATGAATGGCAATGCGTACCTTATTTTCTTAAGTGGTGAGTAGACTGCTGAATAATTTTAGCTTGTCCCCCCCCCCCCAATTTTTAAAAGTAATTCTACACCCAATGACCCTGATTCAAGAGTCACGTGCTCTATGGAGTGAGCCAGCTAGGCGCTCTAGCTTGCCCCTGCAAAAAAGCTTGTATTGGCTAGGTAGATTAGATGACTGTCCTGGCACAATTCTTTCCCATGCAATGTTTTCCTTACCTTGGACAATGTAGATAGCTAAAGATTAATGGTTTCTGACAGTACTGTTTTTGCAGCACTTTACGCTTCTTTTAAATCCATTAGCTTTTTTTTTTTTTTTAATATCATGGTAAAATGTGTGACAAGTGGTGTGATTTAATCAGGAGCCATCTAATGTCTGATATGAAGAGGGGCTGACAAATAAACAAAGATCTAATGAAGTCACATTTAACTCCTCTGCTATTTTTCCACAACTTTTCCTTTTTGGTGGCCTTTATTTTTATATTTTTTTAAAGGTTTATTTATTTTTGAGAAAGAGAGCGCATGCATGCGAGCGGGGCAGGGGCAGAGAGATGGGGGACAGAAGATCTGAAGCATGCTCTGTGCTGACAACTGTGAGCCTGATGTAGGACTTGAAACCAAGAACTGTGAGATCATGACCTCAGCCGAAGTCAGACACTCAACCAACTGAGCCCTTTCTGGTGGCTTGTAAATGGCTTTTGTACTCAATTGGAACAGGGGGAAAAAACAGACTTTTGGTAACTTAAGGATCTAACCAACAATCATTTTTATTTTTCCCAACAATAATTTCTTGAAGGCCAACGAAGTAGCCAACACTGTTAAGTGGGGTAACATTTATCAGAGTGGGTCATTAGTAAACATTTACTGAACACAATTTTTCTATTTTTTAATTTTTTTGTTTTTGTTTTTTTGTTTTTGGAGAGAGAGAGAGGGGGGGAGGGGGGGGGGGGGGGGGGAGGGGGAGGGAGAGAGAGAACGGGCGCTGGGGTCATGATCTTATAGTACATGAGTTTGAACCCCATGTTGGGCTCTAGACTTACAGCACTGA